>NW_015113710.1:164510-216994 GCF_001443285.1 Poecilia latipinna | reverse complement strand
CACACACACACACACACAAGAGATCAATATCAGCAGAAAATATGTCTGATAAAATGTTCAATAATTTCAATGAACTTTCATCCAGAACTGCACAGCATTCTGGGAGACGTAGGAAGCGGAAATTCTTTAGCCGCTCAACCCAAGTAACTCGCTGCCTCCCTCTTTGGTTACCCAGTGACAATCTGTTGAGTTCCTGTGCAGCAGCAGTTTAAGTGTTCTAAAGTACACAGAGGTCTTCTTCTGTCTGCGCTCCATCTGTTCCTGTTCTGTTCCTCTGAAGGTTGAGGACAGACTGGAGTAACACAGTGTTTCTGTTTCCCAGGCAGCAAGGAAGAACATGTCTGAGCAGAGCAATGTGACTGGAGGACGTCTGACACCGAAACAAGCCACCACTCTGCTGAAGAGATTTCCTAACCTGCGATCTGAGATCTAACAGATATGTCAAGAGTTCTATGTTTGGATTCTATTATGTGTTGCCTGTATTTTCCCTCTGTAATGATGATTTATATGTACATTTGTTCAATAAATTGTTTAGTTTACACAACTATCTCTCCTTCAGTTTTAGTCTCATAGTTCTAACAGCTGGCTATATGGTAAAGCTCAGGAAACTGGACCTGAACACAGTGACAGCTTCAGAAGGAGTTCTGTGGATGTCTACCATCCACAGAACTTTCCTTAAATTCTAATGTTGACCATCAAGAGAAACTGAATTTAATATTGGATAAAGGTTTGGGAACAAGGGACAAAGCAGGCTTAACACACTTAAGAGTGAAAGACAAAAATAAAGAAAGCCAACCATGTAAAACTGATGCATTAGTTAAAGGAGATATTTGATATATCGGTTCAAACTTTGCACAGCCAGCTGCGGGTGTTTCAAGATGTGGGTGTCAGACTGGGCGCTCCTACAGCTCTTCTGGGTGAACAGTGGACAGGCAGAAGTCGCATGACACGTCTGGTTCTTGCAATAATTAACTTGAGAGCGAATGAAATACCGCACAATGTTTTATTACAAAAATCATGAACATGTTTGTGTTTCTGCTTCAGGTACCAAAGCACAGTCAGACACCGTAATTCATTCTGATTGCTCTCACTGCCAAAGATATCAAAGACCACACATTTCTACAGAAAAACTGGCAGGCAGAGTGGGTGACAGACTCCAATCAGTATGCAAAAACCCACGTTAAAGCTAAAATTAGCTAAAATGCTAATGTTAGCTTAAATTACATCATTATCACATTGGTTGCTGCACCCCTTTCTGATATTTCTATCCATCATTAAAGACCCTGAGGGTGATGAATAAGTGGATGGATGGAGGGATGAACAGATAAAATGAAGAATAAAGTCACAGTAGTGGGAGAACAATAACAGTGAACATGTGTTAGCTATGTTAATGTTTTAATGCTTCAGGATAATAAAAGTACTGAGGGACGACCCGAAACAGAAGCAGAAAATGTTTCCTTGAGGCCCTGGAGGAACTACTCTTCAAACAGAGGAGGAGGAGCGAGCTTCAGGTGGAAACTCTCTGGCTGGACTGGAAGCAGGAAGCCTGTTTTCTCACTGCTTTGGCCGTGTGAAACCTCAGAGAGGATGGACAGCTGGAGGACAGAGAACACACCTGATCAATCAGACATGGAGAAACAGGATGGTTACACACATGTCGTCATCTAACAGGGAGGAGTATTCCAGGTAAAGACAGCTTGTGACTATTTCACTTATAGCATGGAAAATTGTCTTGCTATAAGTGAAATAATCTGAGTGGAACTACAACTTTTTCATCAGTATTAAGAAATTATACTTAAAGCAAACTATTTATTGCTGAAAAGTTAACTGGGTAACATAGGATGACATGACATAACATCAGTCATGAACATGAAGGAGTCCTCATGAATATTTATGGCTGTTGTCATGACGTGTCAGTCAGTAAATAATGACACTTTTAATGCAAAGTTGCACTAAAAGTTGCCTTGAAAGTATACACTTTGCATTATTTGATTTGACTCAACACAAAGTTCAACTAAAACTTGCATTAAAAGTCAAGTTTTAATGCAGAGTCAACTTTGCATTAAAAATGTAATTATTTACCAAATGACACTTCATGACAACAGTCAAATATTCTTGAGGATTCCTTCATGTTCATCACTGTTATGACATGTTTATGACAGTGTCATGTCAGTCTTATGAACACCCCGTTAAATAAAGTGTTACCGTTGTTGTTGTTGTAAGTTAGTTTTGCCTTATTTCAAAAATGTAACACAGTGATCTTCCTTTCCTGGTTTCCTTCTATAAAACCTTCTTATTATTATTCTGAATTTCTATTTCCCTTTTGAACGCATACTTTTCTATGTTTCTCAATGGGATTTTGACAACAGATCAGATCTGTTGTCATGACAACTAGCAGTTTTGGTACATTAATGAAGCTACAGCAGCATTACATATAACAGTGTTCATGTATTTGTGGAACTGCATTCCCATTACAAATACGCACCAAAGTTTAATATTCCGCTAATGTAAAAAAAACAAAACACGATTTTGCAATGGTGGTGATTCCATTAAATAACATTTTAAATGACATGTGAATAACCACAAGTTATTAAAAAACATGCCACAGCTGAAAACCCCGCAAAAACATATAAAAAAAGATGAGTTTTTTGAAACTGCTGTGTTTCCATTAAACAAATTTATTTCTGTAACTCCAATTTGTAAGACGGTAAATGGAAACACAGCGGTTATTGCATCAGTGAAACAGAGACAGCAGTGGTTCTGTACCCTGGACGGTCCTCTGTACAACCCTCGCAAGTGATCCCAGGAGAGTTCCTGCTGCACATCCAATGTTGCCACAGCAACCACCTGCAACACAGCGAATAATCGCACATTGGGCTGTTATTATTATACACTAGTTTCACACTGAAACCAGAATAACTCATGGATTTGTTCCTGCCATGTTAAATCACTGTTGGTACTCAGATGCTTTACTTGTTAGAGATAAATCAACAAAAGCAGAACACTAGAATAGATAAAACATTATTATTCCTTCCAAGACTTTATACCAGTGACTTTATACCATTCTGTAATAAGTTACAGAATGACTGAGCTACACTCAGAGGCTGAAGGTTTGACAGGAAAGTGGTCGGTGTCTTGTGCAGACAGAAAATGGTCCAGCTTACCTTCTTCCTGTGAGTCTCAGCTCCTTTCTCATGATGTCCTGATGAAAACCGAGTCTGGAGCCCAGAGAACACACACACAAACACATACACGCACACGCACGCACACGCACGCGCACACACACACACACACACACACACACACACACACACACACACACACACACACACGATGATAATATTAACCTGTCCTGCTCTAGTTTAGCCTGAAACCAGAAAACCCCAATAGCTCTGGAAGTTAATGCCAACTGATGCTGCATATTTACTGTTATTCACTGTATTCACTGTTATATTTAATGACAGTGAACATTTTAACGGACAGATGAGACAATATTTTAGTAAACTGCAAACAATTGCAGTTATGAACTTTCCTCATGATTAGCACAAACTCACTGACCTGGGCGAGAGATGCGCTGCGGCTTCTGTTTGGCTCAGTACAAGCCCCGCCCCTTCCTCCATGGCTGGAGGAACATTTGTAGCACCTCCATGGCTGCTGCGGCTCCGAGGCCACGCCCCACCCACAATCCTTCTGCTGCAGGCACTGCAGGTGGTATAGGTGGCCACAGCTGTAAAACACGCAGAGGTCAGAGGTCAGAGGGAACCTTGTAAAGTATCATCCAGAGAGAGGTACATAACGCCCAATTATGTAATAATACCGCAACATGTAATAATGTAATAATAATGTTTGTGTGTGTAAGGTGGAAAACAGACCTTCATTAACCATTAAGACCACAAAAAACAAAAACCTGTCAGATGGCTTTACTATCCATGAAATAATTCAAAAACAGTCCTGACAGTTTGGATGCATTTGTTTTTTTCTTTCCTTCTCACAAAAAGTTTCAGTTTGTGTCTTAGAGAAGAGAAGGAAAGCCCATGTTTGACTTGTTTTGCCTTTGCGTTTTCCATGTAAGTTTGCAGTGTGTTTGTGTCCTAAAGAAAAAAACATAACCTTCAGAAGTATGTCAGAAACAAGATACTAGCATACAAAATTTTATAAAAACCTTACACTGTAGCAAGAAAGACTTTCAGTATTCAAAACGCCGCATGAACTGACTAATACAGTATTGCAAGATAATCCAAAAGAAATACAAAAATTCCCCCATGTTCCTTAGGGGCCTCCGTAGTTTCCAGTGTGGAAGCAGCAGAAATAATCAAGTGGTTTTCACTTTGCAGTGACGGGCCGTGTTACCTGAACACAATGATCTCCTCAGAAGTGTCCTGCTTCCTCTTGTAGTGCTGCAGGCAGATGTTGCAGCAGTCCTGACGTGGATGGAGCCCTCTGGTGACGGCGGAGCGGAGGTGTGCCAGGGACCAGTGGAGGTCGTAGTTCAGCAGATTTGTTGTTGTTTCAAGCAGAGTCTGAGAGACAGGCACATTTTTTTACTGCTTCTTTCGCCAAAATATGTCTACTGAATGCTACGCTTTTAATTTTTTTTGTCCCAAAAATGTTTCAGATTATCAAGCTAATTTAATATTGGATAAAAATAACCTGAGTAAATACAGAAGGCAACTTTTAAATTATGATCACTGTAGATGGTTTATACAAACCAGTTGAAACTAGATATTTACATACACTGAATAAAAAGACATACATATTTTTTCTCAATGTCATAAGTTAAATCAGACGCAAAACAACTTTTCTTGTTTTAGGTCAGTTTGAATTACCCAAATTATGTCGATTTACTAAACGCTAGAAAACTTGTTGAGAACCATTTTTTAGACATTTTTTTCAGAACTTTCCTCGAATTCAAAAGTTTACACACATTTGTTATAAGTAAACTTTACCAAATGTATGGTTTGCATTTAGCAGAAGTTTGCTCTGATTTAACTGCAGACGACAATAAAACAAAATGTGTATGTCCAAAGTTTCCCCCAGAAAACTTGCCAAGCCTGGAGGTTTGGTGCTAGGGCAGACATTCATCCAGCAGCCCGCTGTGTTTTTGAGTTAAAAAATGCTTAAAGTTGACAATATTAAAAATATCACTTGATAATCATGTGCTATTGAAAGATTGGAAGATTAATACCTGAACACCAACTACAAAGTCTAAAAAAATGCCAACACTTTAAAAATACTCAATTAATTAAGCTATGCTTAGCCTGGTGGCCTGCCAGGCTAATAATACACTGGGGGAAACTGGTGTCTTTCATAAAAAGACACACAAAGTACCCGGATTCAGTTGTAGTCTACATGTCCCGGAATGAAGACATGTGGACAAAGGGTTACCTGTTCATAGGTGAACGTGTCCAGCATGCCCAGAATGAGTCCCTGGATCTCCGCCAGCTTTCCTCTTCCATAAACTGGATCCTGATTAAAACCATCCAGCAGCAAAAGTTTAAATATTTAACATATCAACTGGAATTCTTGATAAAAATGATCGGATGCTCCACTAAATGTTGCATACATAAGTAATGTCGGCTTGACTTAAAAGGAAGTAAGCCAACGGTGCTTATAAAAAGTATTCATCCCCTTGGATGTTTTATGCTTTTTATTGATTTTTACAAATCAATTCATTTTAAAAAATACATTAAAGAACTTTAATGTCAAAGTGAAAACTGATTTCTGCAGTAGCTGAGATGGAGAGACTCCACATACAACAACTGTTGGTCTGGTTCTTCACCAGTCAAAGCTTTATGGGAGCGGTGACAAGAAAAGCACTGCTGAAGAAAACTCAGATCAAGGCTGGACTGGAGTTGGCCAAAGGGCAAGTGGGCAGAGACTCCATGGTGAAGTGGAAGAAAGAAGAAACATTTATTATCCAGCTAGACGACCACTCAAAGCTTCCAGCTGAATCTACAAGAGATGACCTGAAGACACAAAGGGGGAGGACCAAGAGTGGCCCAGTCAAAGCCCAGATCTGTTCACAGCCAATCTCCAGCAACCTGACATAATTGGAACAGATTAGCAGGAAGAGTGGAGGAAAACTACAGCTGACCCTGGCTGAACCAGCTGTGTTTCCTCTGACCTTAAACTTTGCCAAATTGGAATAACAAAAATAATTTCCCTTAAAGGAAACATGTCAATTTTGAACAAACTCACGATTTTGATAAAACGTTTTTGCACAAGGATGAGGTGGTTTAAAATTAGCCGTATTACAATTGGTGTTTTCTGCAAAACTGCAATGGAGACCCAGACTCCCTGCTGGGATGGCAAATACTCAATACTGCCTGGAAAGGGGGTGAATAATTATGCAATCAGTTATTTTACATTTAATGTTTCCATTTAATTATCATTATCGTGAATAAATCAGTTATTACTTTGACGTTAAAGGTTTTTTTGTTCATTTTCTTTGTCATAAAGTCAAAATGTTTACCATGATTGATTAATAAAAGCAATAAAAATGGTAAAACATCCGAGGGTATGAATACTTTCAATAAGCACCAACTGTAAGTGAATGATCTTTTGCTGGTGAAGCCTACCGTTTCCCTGGTTACAACAACATCTAATGTTAGCATGTCGAGAGCCGACCGACACAATTTCTTTTGTCTTTACTGACTGTTCAAATACATTGTTTCATTCGTTAATCTATCATCACTGACAAATGACAGATACTCACCTGTAGGATATGCTGAATGATGGCAGGAAGTGAGATAAAGCTGCTCATACAGTTGAGAACCTTCAGGGTCATCTCCTTCAGCCCTGGGACGATCACAGACATGTTAACGCCAATAAACTAATCACAACAAGCCTTGCTCCTCAAACAACAGAAACATATCATCTCATGTTCATGTTCTTCTCTTCCACTAGTCTGTCTATACTATCTCCAGTCATGTCAGAACATATAGCTGTAGCTGACCTGAAGGCTGAGAGTCGTAAAAGGGGCTTAACCTGTCTGTCACGAGAGGACCCAAATTTGGGTCCTCTCGTGACAGGGGTGTCAAACTCCAGTCCTCAAGGGCCTCTGTCCTGCAACTTTTAGATGTGCCTCTGCTGCACCACACCTGAAAATAATAATTAGGTCACTAGCAAGGCTCAGGAGAACCGATCTACATAGGGAGGAGGTAATTAAGCCATTTCATTCCACTGTTTTTTACCTGTGGCACATCTAAACACTGCAGGACAGCGGCCCTTGAGGACTGGAGTTTGACACCCCTGTCATTGTGAATGACAACCTGAGACCAACAGGTTAAGACCATTTAACATAGCCTGAACAGAAACATGGTGGCCATCTGCTGAGCAAATTCAAATTCACCTCAACAAAACTTCATTAATCCCAGTGGAAAATTAAATAAAAAGTCATCGATGAAACTCAGAACGGGAATTATTTCTTTCTTCTTTTTTCTTTTTTTTAGCAATCACAAGATAAACTAACAAGAAGACAAGGAGCCTGAAACAGAGCCTTGATGCATTACATCCAGAATAGGGTGGTTGACAGCTGCTTTCTTTTACTTTGGGAGCTTATATTTGTAATATTCTGCAATAATGTTTTTTTATTTTTTTATTTTCTCTAATCGTCATTTTTAAAAGACATCCTGTTTTTCTTTAGACAATCATACAAATATCTTTTTAGAGTAGAGCTGGTGCAAACATTGGAATATGAAGAGCATTTAGTGTAACATCAAATTCTGCCATTTCCTGTTGAATCATTTAACAATACTGACAAATCCACCTGCTTCACGAGTGCTCTGAAATATTAGCTGAATTATTAAGCAAGTAGTTTGTGTTGCTGTCCAATCATTCAGTATGCTGAAGTGAGTGAATCTTCATCAGTGCAGACAGAACATCTGATTAGTGTAGCAGGAGTTTAAGCAATGTTACTATTGGGTCCAGGGATCAAGTTCTGCCTTCTACAGGGTCAGATCGGTGAAAACTCAATGCTGGAGCATTTTTACTTATTTTCCACATAATGTTTGTGCAACTTCGAGCAAAAAACTTCAAATGATTGGTGCAGGTGTGCATGTTCACCATTCGAGATATGTTTATCGCTGAGCCCCATGACTTCCTTCTGAGAGGCCATCATGGTGTCCAGGAGTGGAAACCACAGATCCTGTCAAGAAAGAGAACCGTCAGCTGTAGAAGTGTAGCTCCCTCAGTTCCCCGCTGCAAACACTTTGGTCACCTTCCTTTGTTCTTGATCAAGGTTCTGACAGTTTCGATGACAGAAGAGAATCATTTGGTTGAGTGAACTCTTCACTGTCGTCAGTGTGAATTCACCATCCGCCTCCTCTTCGTCCTGTCCGTCAACTCCTCCTCCAATGCCGCCACTCATCTCTGCAGCGAGGACATCCAGTCTTTCCTTCAGGGTCTTCAGAAGGAAATGCAAACATTCAGTCAAAACAGCGGCTAGCTAACACACCAAAAAGCAGACTACTGAGAGAGGACGCCTAGTTTAATCAAAACCTCCCACCTAAAGCAGCTACTTTCAGGAAAGTGTGAAAAGTGAATTCATGAGTACAATTATATGATCTGTACCTGCAGCAATCCAGCAAATGCTCCAGGAATATCTCCCTTCTTCTCCAGCAGATAAGCCTTGGCTTCATTACAGTGGTACTTCTCCGTTATCTGGAGACAGAGTCATGAACTGTAAAGGATGATCACATCCCTTCCTGCTTGATGAACAGATAGAGGCAGTATGAGATGGAAGGGAAGCATTTCTTTTTACAGAGAGACAACTGTGAAGTCCAGACTGATGGTTGGTCTAGCTCCCCCTGCTGGATGATTGATAACATTCATTAGATACAACAGCATCCGGGACAGTCTATCAACCGGCCACATTTAGAGCCTCTTCACATGAAGTCCTGCTCTCCTTGCCATGACAACGGGAACGTGAAAGTTGAAGCTCTGTCTTATTGAACATTCTGCCAGGCATTGCCACCAGACCCTTTGGGCCTGCCAGGTCTGACCGCTATCCTCCCTCACCATCGGAGCCAACTCACAGCTAGGTAATAGTAAGTGGACACCTCTGCCCTTCTCTTCACCCAAGTGTCCAAGACATGCAGCCGCAGATCAGATGAGACGATCATCGAGCTGGGGCCTAACGTGTCCTGGTGCAAAGAGCACATATGGACACCCTTAAGCTTGAACATGGTGTTTGCTATGGACAATAGCAACAGTCAGAACCCTTTCAACGCTAGAACCAGATGAACCCCGAGATAGAGGGCAACGAATATACCCAACTCCAGAGTGACAGCGTGTCCAACCCTTTGCAAGAAGACTGGTTCCAGAACCAGGGCTGTGTGTTGAGGTGAGTCCGGCTATTTCTAGCTGGAACCTCTCAATCTCACACACCAGCTCAGGGTCCTTCCCTGCCAGGGAGGGGAATTTCCATATCCTGGGATATAGCTGAGGATCAGACTACCAAGGGCCCCACCTTCAATAACCCCCATCACACATTGTACCCGACCCGCTCAGGTGGTGAGCCCATAGAAAGAGGGACACAAGTTTCCTCTCTGGGTTGAGCCCAGTCAGTCCTTTAGGTATAAAAGACCTCTATAACCTACCCCACCTCAAGGTCTGACTCTAGAGGGGGGGCTGGTGGCCCTTGTCCAGGTGAGGAGATCCTGTATCTAATGTTACATCTCATCATAAGGGATTTTTAGACTGTTTTTTTAAAACCATTTATTAAGAATTTTGTAAATTCCAACAACATTGTAGAGGCGTAAAAACAGTACCTGTATGGCCTCCTCAAGCCTGTAATGCTGGGAGGTGTGGAGAAACTTCAGAAGCTCCTGTGGTTCAAAGCGGCACATCAGGTCCAGCAGAAGCTCATAAAGTTCAGACTCCAGAGGCAGCCGGGACACGGACTGAGATCCTTCTCTGAGAGAGACAGTGACAAGGACAAAGAGTCCAAGATCAGGAAGGACAACAGGACGTCTGTAGTTATCAAACACAAGGGGAAGGAAGTAAACCGTACTGAGACTCCAGGAGGCAGCGGAGGAACTGGAAAAGTAGACTGTCGTCCTGCAGAGACACGCACAGAGAAGCCTTCTGAAATAAACCACTTTACTATGTACAACTGCTTAATTGCTTGTTAACCCTAATAATGACTAAGCCATGATTGCAACTAAACGCCTGTAGGCCTCTAGAAGAAGTGAAGACGACTTTCTGAAGTTCAAACTGAGTGTCAGAATAAAGCAGGTGATTGAAGTGAGTTTGAATGCAGCATGGTTGTTGGTAGCAGACTGGTCAGTCTGAGTGTTTCAGATAATGTTGATCTGCTGGGTTTTCACACAGAACCATTTCTCATATTTACAGAAGGTGGTCTAAAATAGTGAACATCCAGTGAGCTGCAGGTGGAAGAGCAAAGACAGCTGTGTGACGTCAGAGGAGGACACACTTTGAGGTAACAGGAAGAAAACAAAAACTCCAAGAACTGCTGGTTACAACCAAGATCTGAACAACACCATCTCTGACTGGTGTCACTGTAACTAGCTATACTTACGAGGTTACATTTACTTAAATAACTTTTTAAAGAAAAAATACTTTTAGAAGTTTTTTTTTTTTTTTTTTTTACTATGCAGTACTTTTTACTTTTACTTGAGTAATATTTTTTTTATAAAGTATCACTCCTCTAACCACTCTGAGTAAACTTCACAGGATGAAGAACAAACATGTTTTAACCAAAAATTCACCAGGGGCAAACACATGCAGTTTCATAAGTTTTATATTGAAATAAACTGATTTGGTTTTTTTTCCTCCTTTTGTTCAACTTTGTAATTATGTTATTTACATTAATTATTTTTATTTTGATCTTTAAAATACCAAAATTTCCACCTTTTTTCATATCTTGGTCCGTTTGTTGATGTAATTCTTAAATATTAAATGCTTGATGTTCTGATCAGTGACTCAGCACTTGAATCACTCAGAATCACNGAGAGCCGACCGACACAATTTCTTTTGTCTTTACTGACTGTTCAAATACATTGTTTCATTCGTTAATCTATCATCACTGACAAATGACAGATACTCACCTGTAGGATATGCTGAATGATGGCAGGAAGTGAGATAAAGCTGCTCATACAGTTGAGAACCTTCAGGGTCATCTCCTTCAGCCCTGGGACGATCACAGACATGTTAACGCCAATAAACTAATCACAACAAGCCTTGCTCCTCAAACAACAGAAACATATCATCTCATGTTCATGTTCTTCTCTTCCACTAGTCTGTCTATACTATCTCCAGTCATGTCAGAACATATAGCTGTAGCTGACCTGAAGGCTGAGAGTCGTAAAAGGGGCTTAACCTGTCTGTCACGAGAGGACCCAAATTTGGGTCCTCTCGTGACAGGGGTGTCAAACTCCAGTCCTCAAGGGCCTCTGTCCTGCAACTTTTAGATGTGCCTCTGCTGCACCACACCTGAAAATAATAATTAGGTCACTAGCAAGGCTCAGGAGAACCGATCTACACAGGGAGGAGGTAATTAAGCCATTTCATTCCACTGTTTTTTACCTGTGGCACATCTAAACACTGCAGGACAGCGGCCCTTGAGGACTGGAGTTTGACACCCCTGTCATTGTGAATGACAACCTGAGACCAACAGGTTAAGACCATTTAACATAGCCTGAACAGAAACATGGTGGCCATCTGCTGAGCAAATTCAAATTCACCTCAACAAAACTTCATTAATCCCAGTGGAAAATTAAATAAAAAGTCATCGATGAAACTCAGAACGGGAATTATTTCTTTCTTCTTTTTTCTTTTTTTTAGCAATCACAAGATAAACTAACAAGAAGACAAGGAGCCTGAAACAGAGCCTTGATGCATTACATCCAGAATAGGGTGGTTGACAGCTGCTTTCTTTTACTTTGGGAGCTTATATTTGTAATATTCTGCAATAATGTTTTTTTATTTTTTTATTTTCTCTAATCGTCATTTTTAAAAGACATCCTGTTTTTCTTTAGACAATCATACAAATATCTTTTTAGAGTAGAGCTGGTGCAAACATTGGAATATGAAGAGCATTTAGTGTAACATCAAATTCTGCCATTTCCTGTTGAATCATTTAACAATACTGACAAATCCACCTGCTTCACGAGTGCTCTGAAATATTAGCTGAATTATTAAGCAAGTAGTTTGTGTTGCTGTCCAATCATTCAGTATGCTGAAGTGAGTGAATCTTCATCAGTGCAGACAGAACATCTGATTAGTGTAGCAGGAGTTTAAGCAATGTTACTATTGGGTCCAGGGATCAAGTTCTGCCTTCTACAGGGTCAGATCGGTGAAAACTCAATGCTGGAGCATTTTTACTTATTTTCCACATAATGTTTGTGCAACTTCGAGCAAAAAACTTCAAATGATTGGTGCAGGTGTGCATGTTCACCATTCGAGATATGTTTATCGCTGAGCCCCATGACTTCCTTCTGAGAGGCCATCATGGTGTCCAGGAGTGGAAACCACAGATCCTGTCAAGAAAGAGAACCGTCAGCTGTAGAAGTGTAGCTCCCTCAGTTCCCCGCTGCAAACACTTTGGTCACCTTCCTTTGTTCTTGATCAAGGTTCTGACAGTTTCGATGACAGAAGAGAATCATTTGGTTGAGTGAACTCTTCACTGTCGTCAGTGTGAATTCACCATCCGCCTCCTCTTCGTCCTGTCCGTCAACTCCTCCTCCAATGCCGCCACTCATCTCTGCAGCGAGGACATCCAGTCTTTCCTTCAGGGTCTTCAGAAGGAAATGCAAACATTCAGTCAAAACAGCGGCTAGCTAACACACCAAAAAGCAGACTACTGAGAGAGGACGCCTAGTTTAATCAAAACCTCCCACCTAAAGCAGCTACTTTCAGGAAAGTGTGAAAAGTGAATTCATGAGTACAATTATATGATCTGTACCTGCAGCAATCCAGCAAATGCTCCAGGAATATCTCCCTTCTTCTCCAGCAGATAAGCCTTGGCTTCATTACAGTGGTACTTCTCCGTTATCTGGAGACAGAGTCATGAACTGTAAAGGATGATCACATCCCTTCCTGCTTGATGAACAGATAGAGGCAGTATGAGATGGAAGGGAAGCATTTCTTTTTACAGAGAGACAACTGTGAAGTCCAGACTGATGGTTGGTCTAGCTCCCCCTGCTGGATGATTGATAACATTCATTAGATACAACAGCATCCGGGACAGTCTATCAACCGGCCACATTTAGAGCCTCTTCACATGAAGTCCTGCTCTCCTTGCCATGACAACGGGAACGTGAAAGTTGAAGCTCTGTCTTATTGAACATTCTGCCAGGCATTGCCACCAGACCCTTTGGGCCTGCCAGGTCTGACCGCTATCCTCCCTCACCATCGGAGCCAACTCACAGCTAGGTAATAGTAAGTGGACACCTCTGCCCTTCTCTTCACCCAAGTGTCCAAGACATGCAGCCGCAGATCAGATGAGACGATCATCGAGCTGGGGCCTAACGTGTCCTGGTGCAAAGAGCACATATGGACACCCTTAAGCTTGAACATGGTGTTTGCTATGGACAATAGCAACAGTCAGAACCCTTTCAACGCTAGAACCAGATGAACCCCGAGATAGAGGGCAACGAATATACCCAACTCCAGAGTGACAGCGTGTCCAACCCTTTGCAAGAAGACTGGTTCCAGAACCAGGGCTGTGTGTTGAGGTGAGTCCGGCTATTTCTAGCTGGAACCTCTCAATCTCACACACCAGCTCAGGGTCCTTCCCTGCCAGGGAGGGGAATTTCCATATCCTGGGATATAGCTGAGGATCAGACTACCAAGGGCCCCACCTTCAATAACCCCCATCACACATTGTACCCGACCCGCTCAGGTGGTGAGCCCATAGAAAGAGGGACACAAGTTTCCTCTCTGGGTTGAGCCCAGTCAGTCCTTTAGGTATAAAAGACCTCTATAACCTACCCCACCTCAAGGTCTGACTCTAGAGGGGGGGCTGGTGGCCCTTGTCCAGGTGAGGAGATCCTGTATCTAATGT
The DNA here is from genome assembly GCF_001443285.1 of Poecilia latipinna. Lineage (NCBI taxonomy): Eukaryota > Metazoa > Chordata > Actinopteri > Cyprinodontiformes > Poeciliidae > Poecilia > Poecilia latipinna. Next base: position 202,968 of record NW_015113710.1, on the reverse strand, counting down.
TACATCTCATCATAAGGGATTTTTAGACTGTTTTTTTAAAACCATTTATTAAGAATTTTGTAAATTCCAACAACATTGTAGAGGCGTAAAAACAGTACCTGTATGGCCTCCTCAAGCCTGTAATGCTGGGAGGTGTGGAGAAACTTCAGAAGCTCCTGTGGTTCAAAGCGGCACATCAGGTCCAGCAGAAGCTCATAAAGTTCAGACTCCAGAGGCAGCCGGGACACGGACTGAGATCCTTCTCTGAGAGAGACAGTGACAAGGACAAAGAGTCCAAGATCAGGAAGGACAACAGGACGTCTGTAGTTATCAAACACAAGGGGAAGGAAGTAAACCGTACTGAGACTCCAGGAGGCAGCGGAGGAACTGGAAAAGTAGACTGTCGTCCTGCAGAGACACGCACAGAGAAGCCTTCTGAAATAAACCACTTTACTATGTACAACTGCTTAATTGCTTGTTAACCCTAATAATGACTAAGCCATGATTGCAACTAAACGCCTGTAGGCCTCTAGAAGAAGTGAAGACGACTTTCTGAAGTTCAAACTGAGTGTCAGAATAAAGCAGGTGATTGAAGTGAGTTTGAATGCAGCATGGTTGTTGGTAGCAGACTGGTCAGTCTGAGTGTTTCAGATAATGTTGATCTGCTGGGTTTTCACACAGAACCATTTCTCATATTTACAGAAGGTGGTCTAAAATAGTGAACATCCAGTGAGCTGCAGGTGGAAGAGCAAAGACAGCTGTGTGACGTCAGAGGAGGACACACTTTGAGGTAACAGGAAGAAAACAAAAACTCCAAGAACTGCTGGTTACAACCAAGATCTGAACAACACCATCTCTGACTGGTGTCACTGTAACTAGCTATACTTACGAGGTTACATTTACTTAAATAACTTTTTAAAGAAAAAATACTTTTAGAAGTTTTTTTTTTTTTTTTTTTTACTATGCAGTACTTTTTACTTTTACTTGAGTAATATTTTTTTTATAAAGTATCACTCCTCTAACCACTCTGAGTAAACTTCACAGGATGAAGAACAAACATGTTTTAACCAAAAATTCACCAGGGGCAAACACATGCAGTTTCATAAGTTTTATATTGAAATAAACTGATTTGGTTTTTTTTCCTCCTTTTGTTCAACTTTGTAATTATGTTATTTACATTAATTATTTTTATTTTGATCTTTAAAATACCAAAATTTCCACCTTTTTTCATATCTTGGTCCGTTTGTTGATGTAATTCTTAAATATTAAATGCTTGATGTTCTGATCAGTGACTCAGCACTTGAATCACTCAGAATCACTTTTTAGCAAACATTTATTACTCTTACTTGAGTAATTTTTTGGAAGACTACTTTTTACACATGTTGAGGGTTTTACTGCTGCCAAGTTGTGGATTCAATTTAAACCTACCTGAAATATGTTAGTTATTCTCTGTAGCAAAATGTAGATTTGAGCCTAAAGTTTGATCTCAGCTCTAAACCTAAACATCACACTGAAAGAGGATGCATTTAAAAAATATAATTGAAAGCTTTGTGTGTCTGAAGTGTTGATGATGAGTTGTTTACCTGCAGCTCAGAGATGATGGTCTGCACCTCCTCTGTGAAGTGCCACACCACCAGGTCAGCTAATTTACCAGGATCCAGGCTTGCCAGCTCCTGTTGTATAGTATGACAACACACTGATGACTGATGCAAATACAAAACAGGATGAGGCCATAGTAGAACATGTTCGGTCCAGCCAAAGTATATCCCTGAGAACGAGCTGCTGGGAGACGCTGTCTCTCCTCATTACAATCTGACCACTAGCCGCAGTGCTCCTGACCTGCATGTGCTGCAGCACCTTCTCCTTGACCTTCAGCTTCTCCTCGGAGCTGTAGCCCGGCATGGACATTAGGTTGTGGATGTAGCTGAAGATTTCCGCCTAACACGCAAACACAGCAGAAAACTATAAATGACTGATTTCAGTAAGTTATTTCATGATAAAAAAGCAATAAAAAAAAAAGAAGAATCCAATATTCTGCACAAACAGCACATTTACCTGAAATCTGAAGCTAAACCTAGCAGGCGTTTGAATTAGTCCATATTTTAGACGCAAAATAATATGTTAAATACTATTAATATAATGTCTAATAATCAACATATTATTTTAGCAGGAATAATTTTTTCTTTGCTAGATTATAAATATGGTACAATGAGAATATTATACTTCTATTTCTATTTCAGTACACATAACTAATAATAATTAATGTTGGTGAAAATGTATGAAATCTGTACACTATGTGCGATCCAAACACTTCGGTACCTTTCGAAGTGGGTCCTGTAAGTAGCAGTCCACGATGCGGTCATACAGATGCTTCTGCTCATAAAGGAACTCACAGATCTGGTAGCTGGAGGGCAGAAAACACACAGCATCATGTAACAGAAATAACCACTGGTGAAATGGAACATCGGGATGTAATTCTGATTTCTTCATAAGTTAAAGCTGCAGAATGTAACTTTTATAAAAAAAAAAAATAAAAAATAAAAAAAAAATATATATATATAACATATTTGTAATATATATATATATATATATATATATATATATATATCACATATTTGTAATATATATATTACATATTTGTAATATATATATAACATATATATGTTACATATTTGTAATATATATATATATATAACATATATATATTACATATTTGTAATATGTATATAACATATATATATTACATATTTGTTGAAACTGTTACCATGTCATGAGAGTCTGGGATGAGACAGATAATCTGTGAAAAATTTGAACTCCTCTTCCTTCTCCCAGTGCTAACTAGACACAACCAATCACAACCAACCAATCACAATCTCATGTGGTGCTGCTCATCCACCCTTCTCCTCCACCCTAAACATGCTGAAGTGATTTTCATGTTTAAGCATCAGATGTAGATCACCATGTTTGATTAGCTGCTTACAACTTGGCTTTCTCTGCCAGTGTGAAGAGCCGTTCTTCGTTGAACTGGACCACCCCCCCGACCTGCAGCAGCTCCAGCAGAACCTAAGCAGAGACACAAATGATACATGTCAGAGTCTGTCCAAGCAGATTGGCGGGGAGATGAGAGTCACGCTTAATAAATGACTTAAAGGTAACCAGTACCGCCAGTCCACCCTCTGGACCACCTGGGAACATAAGCATCTCTTCCAGGTAGATGATTCTGACTTAATAAATCTGAAATATAACTTTTGACACCAAACATCTATGTTTTTCTGTAAGTCAGAACCAGTGACCCTCTGTTAAACACAGGAAACAAGATGTTCCAGCTCAGCAGAAAACAAAGAGTTCTGGTTCTGAGCTGAGATAAGGAGATGACATAAAGTTCAGCTGAGTTCCACATTGCTACAATAACTGCTGCCAGCTGAGAAAACAGTAAGGTGACCGCCTGCCTCTTCTCCCCTCTCCCCACACTGGCCTTGACCCACCTCTCAGAAGACTCTGTTAGGACAACAAGATTCATTTCCCAGCAGGACTCGCCACGTGTTGCTGCTAAAAGTACCAGCAGCAACAAGAAGCTGCTTCAGATACCATGCTACTACTGAGCTTGGTTAGCTCGGCTGGACTGACCAGAACCACATAGAGAAGATTTGGAGTCAGGAGGAAGATGAGAGACACCAGAACCAAAGAACATGGCATGAAGTTCTCTATCAAAAGCAACCTGGACTTCCAGAACCTCAGCAGAACCACAGGCTGGTCTCCTCAACGACACACTGCACTGATGCAGGAAGTCATGCAAGTTATAGATATGAACAGATTTTTCAAAAACCTGACATTTCTGTTCAAAACATCTTTTTTTTTATTGATCTCGTGTAATATTCTAATTTTCTGAAACAAGAAATTTGGGGTTTTCTTATCCAAGTCAGAATCATGAAAATACAGAGTACTGAAGACCTGAAATTTATATAATATGACTTTCCCCTTTTGAAATGAAGGATGAAAAATATAACTCTTTCATATTACATTTTTTGAGCTGTGCCTGCAGAGCATTGACTGATGTTTATTAACCGTTTTAAAGCAAAAGTACATTTTTCACATTTCCTGCTGTGTGGTAAGAATCCATAAAGAACAACATAAATGACTTTATAAACAGCACACCTGGACTTACTGGTTACAATTCTGGAGACAGATACTTTCTATTTTATGTTGAAACAAACTCAACAATTTCCATTTGTACAATTTTTATCTTTTCTCCCTCGTTCAACCAAAAACTGGAAGATAAAAGTCTTCAGTCCGGTGCGTTGGCCTCAACTAGCCCTTTCTTTTTTTGAAGGACAATTTTGATTACGGACTTCTTAATTCTTTTTATTTGGTTTTTTCTGTTATTTTGTTTATTTACTTTGGATATTTGAAATGTCTTCCAATTCTTATGTTAAATGTTTGTTTCAATTTAAAGTTTATTCATCTTTGAATGTGTTCTTGCATTATTATGCCATTACTATTATTTTACTTGAAAATGGTCTCAAAACAACAATGTTATTGTTTATCGCAATAACTTCTGGAACAATTTATCGTCCAGAAAAATTTGTTATTGTGACAGAATTAGCTGTTTCTACATCGCATTGGTCACATGACTCAGAACAAGACCCAGGATGATCATCTATTGAGCTACATTTTCATGTTAAAAACAAAAAACATGAAAAGCGTTCTGTAGGAATAGGTGTGCTTGATCCTGCATATTTTCAAAGACAAAGTGTGAGTGGCAGACACGGTTCTACATTGACATGTACCTGCTGCCGTTCAGTATGTCGAGAGTCATCGTCAGGGCAACACAGGAACTCCAGCACCTGAGGAGACAGAAGTCCTTCAGACACAGAGGACAGACAGAGACACAAGGAATTCAACACCGTGCCTGTCTTCCATCTGCTGTCACTGCTGCAGAAGAATGTCTCAGCTTGAAGATGCAAAAACACGTTTCTTCAGCTTAGAACATTCTCAACCTGTGAGGTTGTTCTGATGCAGAGGGAATATATCTGGTCAGATGATCATTTCACTTCCGTCTCTCCTCTTTCTGACTTTCGGTCTGATTTCAGCTGATGATGTCACTGAGCTGAAATGTCTGCGCAGCAAGCTGATAATATGAGCTGACACCACAAATACTAAAGCTGCAAAGCTTCTGAAACCCATGAGTCACTTAAAAAAGGAAGGCAATGCTTTTATACTTTCATTTGCAGATAGATGCATTTAATTTAAATCAAATATTTTATTCCACTGTTTCTGTGTCTCTGGAGTTCATCTTAAAGGAGAGTTTAAGGACCCTCCAATCTGTATTTATTGCTTAGTTTCTGTCATTTTGGGTTTAGTCTTAATGGGCGGCCCCTTGGTGAGGCTTTTTGGTTCACTTCAAGGTTTTAATAAGCGCACACAAACTTGGGAAGTGAATTTGATGTAAAAACAAAGAGCATTTGCTGATGTCAAAAGTATCGTTTGCAGTAATAAATCTAGTAGAGAATTGTCTACATACCTGATCAAAAAGGTTCCTGTTCACAAACAGTGTGTTATTTGGTTTGGCCAGCTGGCGAGCCAGGAAGGTGAAGAGACCACCGACTTGGGAGGGAGTGAAGTCAGGGTTGTCCACCATTACCTTTCATTAAAACAAACGAGCAGTATATTAATTAATGCACAAAAGGAAAACAAACAATAAAAGTGAAATTAATCATGAAAGATTTTCAGACTCTGGTCATAATCATTATGGGTTTCTCAGAAGGTCTCAGTGGACAACTAGCAGTTGTAAACCACCTGAAGAAGCTGCATTTTGGCTTCCTTTCTCTCTTCATTACAGCAGATTCAAAATGTTAATAAAACCCAAATCTCACCTGAAGTAAGATGTCCACTGTCCTCTGTTGGTACTCCAGGGCCTGCTTGTCGTTCTGGACATCATCAAACGTCTGGAAGACATACACACATTTCTCCAACCAAGAACATATTTTCTTACTTCAGTCAGCATTAAACAAAGAATCTTTCCATTTGTGATAGTAATTAGATTTTATGTTATAAAACTTAAAAAAGTGTAAAGTTTAGAAATGAGTGGAGATTTTATTGGGTTTTTTCAATGATGAAGGCAGTATACCACGCATAGCCAGCACTTAGATTATATATATATATTATATATATTTTGCTGGATGAAGTTTTTGCGATCACCAATAATAAACAATAAGATTGTTGTTTTAAGGCCATTCTCAAGTCATATAATTCTCATGGAATAATAACACAATTCATTTAAAATGAATTAATTTCAAATATCCACAATAAATAAACAGAACAGCAAAAGAGAGGCTTATGAAGCTTCTGTAAACAAAATTGTCGTTCAACAGTGGAGCTAGTTGAGACCAAAGCACCAAACTGAAAACATTTATCATCCAGAGAGAAAAGAGAAAAATGATAAATCACGCAAATAGAAATTATTGATATTTTAATTTATCATGTGATTAATTGAGTTATTGCTTATTGCGACAGGCCTATCTGTGTCCATATTAGAGAATATATTTGAAGACTTAGTGTCCCAGATGTACTTGAACGCAGCATGAGCTCGTGTTGGGAAAATCCCTTCTCATCAATGGAGATTCCTCTGTCTTGCATAAATATAAATATAAATGTACAGAGTTTGGTCTGACTGCTCCAGGTAGCTGGTTTACATTCAGATTAGCATTGTTTCAGGTGAGTAATTTAGCTCAAACTCTGTGGTTTATTGTGGTTAAAACATTTGTTATCTGGCATAAAGTTTTGTATGTCAGGTTATATGTTTTATATTTGTGTCCAGATGTAAAACAACACTTTATTAGTTCACTGGAAACTAACTGGAGATTTTTGTGTCAGTTTATATACTCAAACCAATCTGAAATTGGCCAAACTTTGAATAAAAACCTAAAAAATAAAAAAACACAGTATAACCAACAGCTTGTTAATGACAGTTGAGAGACAGTCAGACAAGCATCTCACCATGGCAAGGACATTGAGGAACTCCCGAGTGTCAAAGTGGAGGAGTGTGTGAATAAATGGGAAGACTTCCTCCTTCTGTGAGGAGTCGCCTGAATGGAGACGGATCAGGAACTCAAACACCTGATCAGACACAAGCAGAACATAAAAACAAACAAATGCCAAACAAACCGCCTGCTTTCAATAACTCCAGCTACATAATAATATTGTAGAGTGAAGTTATTCCACATCAACATGCACAACACAATGATCTTCAACACACTGTTTTTGTTGAAATGCAGATTCCTGTAGAGACCAAAAGATTGCTTTCACTGGATTTAAATACATTTCTGAAAACCAGTAAAATAAAAATCAACATCACTTTATTTCATGAACTGTTCTCAAAGAGTACTGGTCGTCTGAACGGTTGACCATACCTGGTATTTGACCTGAACAACCAGATCTTCAGGGATGTCTCCAATCGGATAGGCTCTTCCAGCAAGACAGCAGCTTCATCCCCCCCACACACACACACATACAGAGATGTTCATTGATCACAGCACAGTGACGCAATTTCTGATTTTAGTATGCAGAGAGCTATATTTCAACAGGCAGTTTGGCAACACTTTATTTGAAGGGGGGTGAATAAGACTGTCATGGCACTTTCATAAACATGACATAACACATAAATCATTACTGTTTAAACTTTACCTTTAATAACAAAGTTACCTGATTTTTAAAGTGCAATCAGTAATACTTTTATAACAAATTTATATCAGTAATGATTTCTTGGTTAATGTCAAGTTGTCATAACAAAGACATTTTGAATAATGTCAACTTTGTATTAAAGTGTCATAATATACCGAATGACACTTTATGACAACAGTCATAAATATTCATGAAGGCTTATTCATGTTCATGACATGTGTTATGTCATGTTTATGAAAGTGCCATGACAGTCTTATTCACCCCCCTTCAAAGAAAGTGGTACCGGCAGTTTTATTTAACATGAAACATGCAGCTGAAAGTAGAGAGGCACTGATTTGATATTGAAAAAAATTCTAGATGGGATATCAGTGACAATGTGCCCAATCCATAAGGTCAGATCTATTCTGTCTAATTCTATGCTTTGTGCTCTGAGCAACGTTATGCTTTATTATTTATTTTATATTACATTTAGAATTCATAAATATAATTAAAAAAAGGTTTGTTGCAGTTTATTCCTAAACGTTTGACCAAGGTAGTCAATATATTGTTTTTGTCACTTTCAGTTCCTTCATTATTTATTTCACTTTGGCTGTTATACTCATATTGCGCTGACTGAACAAATTAATGTTGTGTTGTTTTTGTATGTTTGACCAAGCTTGTGAAGCTGTTGGTATATGTATGTATGCTGTACTGGTGCAGAGTTATTAAATGTATTTGTAATTCGGTACATTTATGTATGTGTTTCAAAAAAAGAAACATTTTAAGCCAATCCAGCTGTTTTTCTGTATCAGATCAATATCAGATGATACTAAAACCTCAGAAGTGGGTCAGTGCATCCATAGCTAAAAGACTCCCCTGAACTTTTAGCTAGCTTTATTCTGATGTTTCCAGGCTAATCGGTTATTCAGTTAGTAAAACTTCACAAATAAGCCTCAATGGAACAAATACAACAAAACTGGTGAGGGTGATACAGACGTACATTAGAGCAAATAAAACACATCAAAATTAATAAATAAATAAAAAAAATGAGTTTGTGTAGTCACTATATTCTATGCATTTTTGTAAGTACAAAGACAGGCTAAGCCTCTAATATACAGCAGTTTGACACAGGGGGTAATAACCGCATCAGGAAGATTTACCTTATGTAAACTAGTAATTTATTCCCCATCACCACATCATCACCTAAAGAAAATGAAACACATGTAAAAAAAAAAAGAAAAGTATTTCAAAATGTTTTGTGGCAAAATACTGACAGAGAGGAAAAAAACCCCTGAATAGAACAGAAAAGGAAAGTAGAAGGTGCTGGCTTCACCTGTTAGGCTCTGCCCCTCTCTGACTCTGGGACCAATCACTGAAAAGAGTTTCTGAAATAATAAAGCACACAGTTCAGGAGGGCTCTTTGTCCGTTATATCAGAGCACACAGAATGCAGTTTAGATCTTCTGAAGTGTCTATAATTTCCTCAATTAAATGGATGATGAAAAAACTGACAAAGTAAAAAAAAACAAAAAAAAAAACATGTTATCTAAAAGAAACACTTAAACATTGGAAAGCTGAATAGCACTTTGCACCAATCTGATAACTGAAGAACCTGAATAATCCTCAACTTCCAGTTCAGTCAGTCACAAAAACACGTCGTTTGTGTGGAACTTGCCTCCATCGGAGTAATGTAGTCATTCATGCCTCGGTTGAAAATATAGATCACTGCATCATAGAGCTGGTTGTTCCAACACACCTGGACCACCTTTACTCATCAAGCCACACAGACAAGCAGAGACAACATGTCCAAGCATCCATACTTCATACTTGTTGTGTTCTATATACAGGATTCATCGTACATCTACACACCTGCTGTATGTCCAGACTTGTGACATCCAGATGGACAATGCATCTCTCCAGGCTGTCCATCATACCGTTGTCATGGTAATGTGCCAGGAGATCCTTCATAACAGGCGTAGTGATGTGACCAAGCCGATTGGCGACGATGTACGACTCCAGTGACTCCAGGAAGACGCCCTTAGCAACCATATTCTCCACTAGCCGAGAGTACAGTTGGTTGAACAGCAGGTCACTGTGAAACAAGGAGCTTCACTCTCAACGGTCAGAGAACCAACACTGACCACTTCATGGTGGAAAATAAACCACCAAAACCACCAAACACAGCCTTTACGTCACAATCTTAAAATAAAAATTGTGTGGACTGCCTTATTGTGTTAGCTCTGGTCTTTGCCCGTTTTCTGACACCAAATATGTTGTGAACATAATAGACATCAAGCACTTTGAACTGCCTTCTTGCTGAAAATGTGCTATATAAATAATATTACCTACAACCTACCTTATGCTTTTTGTTTCGTTGTCACACTTAAATATCAGATCATCAGAGAAAATTAACTATCCAACAGAAATAACCCAAGTGAGTACAAAATGCAGTTTCCAAAAAAGACATCTGACGCCAATCAAAGTTCAGGATTCAGCAATAAGAAAGAGAGACTGAGAAGAACAAAAAAAAAAAACAAAAAAAAAAAAAACCCACAAAGGCCTGTCTCACATTTACCAAAAAAAACAAAAAACACACATCTGGATGATCCCAGAGACTGCTGGGAAAATATTCAACAAGTGGAACTGTTTGGAAGGTGTGTGTCCTGTTAAATCTGGAGAAAAACTAACACAGCATAAAAAAAAAACACAGCGACAGTCAAACATGGTGGTGGTAGTGTGATGGTTTAATGAATTCTACTTTCTGGCAAAAAACTATCTGAAGAAGAATGTTATTTTCTTGATCTCAAACACATTTAGTGGATGAAACAGGGCAATAATCCAAAGCACATGAAGTTCACCTCTGACTGTTTTTAAATGACGGTTCTGAAGTAGCCTAGTCAAAGTCTTGACTTAAATACAATTGAGATGTTGTAGAGTGACCTTAAACAGAAGGTAATTACTAACTCACATAGGACCATGTTAATTAGTTTGGATAGATGTTTATGACTTGATGAAATCTGCTGGTTCTCCTTAGATAGAAAACTTTTTAAACTACTCTGAATAATAAACCGGGGTTAAAGCATTGGTTGATAACTATGATCAATTGGAAGGTTTGTGTGATTCTAGTCATGGTCAGGCTTTGTCCTGCCTTTGGAAGGTCAGCGTCATTAAAACAATCAGCCACAGCATGACACACACATGTACTCACGCCTTCTGCAGCAGGAGGCAATAATCCACCAGGACTGGTACCATTTCCTGATCCAGGCACAGAGATAAACAGGGAACATTGATTTCATTCACAACAATCAAATCAGTCTACTGACATTCCAAGTTTTAGACCAGTCCCTTTTTAGTCATGCCAGACACAGTAAGAAGTGTAACAGGCTCAGTTCAAGTAAGTAAAGTGATAATGTGTTCATCAACACCGCAAGGGGAGGCAGAGCCTTACAGCCTGTTTTCTCACTAATCTTGTTTGCAGAATGGCAACTTTTAAATGGCAAATGTTCTTTTTTTATTTATTTATTTCTATGTATTTGACACCATTGAAAAGCTTAGGATCCACACTTTCAGAATCGGTAAATAACTCAGAATGCCCACAGAGGTTTTATTTTTAGGGCAGTGTCTGCACACTACACTGCCTCCAGTTCATCCTGCTGCACTTTTAATTTTCCATGGCTTAGTTTACCATCTGCCTTAATGATTGAAGCTACATGTTCATTTTTTCCCGTTAAATTTAACTAAAATAGGACGAAATTACTGTATTTCATTTGTCCTTTGGTAAATATGAATCCCATTATTTTTGTGAAAATGTACTGGTTTAGGAAAATTCTATTAAGGTTTTACACCACTGCTCTTCCTCACTATGGATACATTTGTCTTATTTTTATCTCACTGAGAGCTGTTGATCTTATTGTGAACAAAATTGCTTTAATATTCCTAGTAAGTAATGTCCACACGCTGAAGTTTAGGTCATTTTCTCTCGTCATTCATCCACTCACCTTCATGTAATGGATCACTAATGTCAATTTGGTAGCATAACTTATTTTATCACATTGTGATAAACAGTTGCAGTACACTAATGCTGGCTAATGCTGAAAAAGCAAGATAAAAGGGGGTAACCGTGGCAATCAGTGCAAGTGTAATTTGAGCAGTCACATTATCCATCATGTTTACCACATTATCCATCATGTTTACAAGCGAACATACAATTAAAAACATAATTAAATGTCGTCATCACAGGTTCCATATTTGGTCACTTACTGATTATTCTCACAGTTAAACAGATTAAAAGTTCAAATAAGCCAACGTGTTTCCATTACCTGGAAATGCTGCTCCATGACCTGCAGCTTGCCCTGTTCTGGGCATTTCTTCACAGCGTACTCTGTAAAATGGAGAAGAATCTCTACCATCTGCAAAGACAAGGTGTTTCAAGTTTGAAAAACAAAAAAACCCCAGCAGATTTTACAAAGTGTGTTAGAGGTAAAGACACTCACCTTGTCGCTGATAACCGCCTTCCTTCTCTGTGAATCTCCATGAAGGCCTTAAACAAAGATCCAGAAAGAAAAAAGAATCCCAGCTGTTCTTTTCATATGTGATCAAACCATATTTAAAAAATAGTTTATATTAACATTAATTATGACCACACCCACCAACCACAGCCTTGGCGGTGCCTTCATGGAAGGACCAGGCCAGAGACAGAGCCTCAGTGAAATGCTCCTGCTTCAGTAAACAGTCCAGACGCTGGAAACAGAGAACATGGGTTGTCTGGGTAACCATGGAAACCCACAGGAAACACACTGAAGATGTGGCTGTAAGCAGATGACACTCAATTGCTTCCACGGACGTCAGTTTCATATTTACATCCTAATATTTCTGTTCTTGTGTACTTCTGTGACCCTTTAGCTTCTTTAAATCTAACAAATTTTTTTTGTAATATGATCTTCATATGCCTATAAACAGCAATACTGCTTTTATCATACCATCATTATACCCTGATGAGCTCATCCTCACATATAACTCTATTGGCTGAGATCAATTGCTTCCTGCCTTAAAGTTAGAGCCATATTCTGACTGCTGCCATGACAGTTGAGGGTTTTATGCAGACATGTGACACATTCAAAAAGATGAAACATGATGCATACCTCTTTCCAGTTCCTTAGGGACATAATGTGAGCTGACTGCAAAACAAGCAAATCAAAGCAAAGCACACACTGTTAAACAACAAGATCAAGTAATATTGTGCAAATAACACCCATATGGTTGACAATCATCAAAGTATTTTTTTTAAATAGTAACAATAATAGTAAATGTTCCTGTGTTTGTAGAACTGCTGCTTGAAAAATTTCTGCTGGATTTCTAGATTTGGTCATGTGACTTTTTACTACCCAGCCAAACACACATATACACACAACTCCAATAAAACACAGTAGAGTTTGTGTTTGTAACATGACAAAGTTAAAAAGAGGACTAAATATTTTGCACAAGCTAGAAAGCTGAGTTTTGTTCTGTATTAAACTGAGTTTTGTTCAGCATTAAACTGAGTTTTGTTCTGTATTGAACAGTGATGGATGAACCTACACAGACTAAAGCTAACAGCTACCTTGGTGCCCAGGCAGACGATCTGTCCTGCATAGCTTGAGAGTGACTGATAGCAGGCCTTTTCTCCAACCAGCGCCTAAAACACAAACACACAGATTTAACAATCTAAACACATGAACAGCAGATCTGATCGGCTCAGCTGGTGTCTTAGGATGACCACATGTTTAATAAATCACCGTAACACTGACTAGCACTGACAGCTATTTTAGCAAATAGTAGTAGATAAGCAGGATTTGTCATTTCAGAATTCTTAACTTTCACACTGCAATGTATTTCCAGCATATTTTGAATTTTGGAATATTAAGCATGCTGAAGTTAACTTCACATTCTTTAATACACCTGGAACCAAATCAAACTCTTACACATGGTATTTTTCTGGATTCTTTAAATCACATGTGTTAAACTCAATGCCCGGGGGTCAAATCTGGCCCTTCCATAGCTTTGTATATGGCCCTCTACACCCCAGATGCCAAATTACATAAATCAGTCCCACCGGTTTTTAGTAAGTCTAGGACTGCAAAAATTCACACAAAATCAACAAATCCCCGCATTTTTTGCACTATTGAATAATTCAACATTTCTTGTAAATTTTCCACAAAAGTGGTCAAAAACATCGAGCTTAAGTGATGCCAAGTCCCACCTGCAGGTGGCAGTATTTCTTACTTTTATACCACTGCTGCCTCACTCCTTATTTGTTGTCAAGTTCACATCCATAACAAAAAGTTGCATTTAATGTTATACATAAGTGCAAATATTGCACAATTCCTTGCAAATATTTCTAAACTAGCACCACAAAATTTGTGACTTTCAAAGCAAAAAAAAACAACAAAACAAAACAAAAAAAAAACACAAAAAAATCACAAAAAGAACTGGGAAATCCTGGATAGATCAATGTGAAAAGATGTTCAATATTATTTCAGTCTAAGAAGTATTTATTGAATACAGATACAGCTATTTATTAATATTTCAACAGTTTAACGGGTTTTATCAGAACATTCTGCCACAAGCAGCTATCTAGGAACATTCATGATCTTGATGTGGCACGAAACAAAACTGAGTTCGACTCCACTGCTTTAAGTAATTTTAATTCTGTTATCACAAAAATAAAAAAAACAGCATTGTCAAAGTTTGGTTTGGTTCCTAAACAACATCAGTGAGTTTTAGTCACAATACAGCTATAAGAATCTGGTCCAAATGCAAGTTTTTGAATGAGTGCGTATTAATCTATGGGTTTTCTGTCAGTTCCTCTATAATCAAAACGATCACTGAGAACCAGAAGTGAAGTTGTGAATGTCATTTACACAAAACAATGTATGGAAATCTGAATTTAACTCTGTGATGGCTTACTAAGGAGTAAAGATTGGAACTTAAAGGTTTTGCCACACTTATTATGAGTAGAAAAATGATAAAAGCCCGTTCCGTTTACAGACATTTCCACAGAAACGGGTGTCTGTCTCACCAGAGCCTGGGAGACGTTGCCTCCAGTTGCTAGGGACTTGAAGTGTCGGCTGTTGTAGACCAGCTGCACCTGCTCCAGGTCCAGCGTCTCCAGGACGTCCTGGGTGGGCCGGTCCACCACGTGCAGCTTCTCATGGCTGTCCAGCAGCACCAGGCTGCAACTGTTGATCCACTGCAGACACAGCAATAGCAGCACACAGATCCCATTAAGTTTTCCCAGCTGGCGCCGCACGTCGTTCAGCCAACACTAAAAATGAAGCACTTTGCTCGCATTTAGGAACGCACAAAAAAGAACCTTCAAGGTAGCAATTGAATATTATTTTATCAATCAAATCAAATCAGTTTTTATCTGTATACTGCGAAAATACATCAGTTTTTTGGCTCCAGCTTTTTTATCATTCCATGATTCATCTAAAATTAACAGATCATCACATATTTATGCGCTATCGCATAACTGTGAGTTTATTGTGAATTTTCTGCATAAAATGGCAGAAACAGCAGGTTGAAGTGACGCTAACTCCCACCTGCAGCTGACAGTATTTTTCAATTCTATGCTGCTGCCTGGGACTTACTTGATGTCAAGCCACAGTCTGTGATCGATTATTGCAAGTAACAAAAAGTCACATTTAAAGTCATACATAAACGCAAAAATTACAAATGTTTCTAGCAAATATTTCTAAATTAGCACCACAAAATCACCAAAACAATGTGAAATCCTGAAGAGACTGATCGATGTGAAAAACTGTTTAATATTAGTTTATTTTAATTAGAACTTGTCAAATGGGGAGAGAGTTTTAACAGTTTATCAGTTTTATCAATAGATTCTGAGAACATTGGCGGTCTTAATGTGGCCCAACATGAAAACAAGTTTAACACCTGATTCAGAACAGCGCTCGTCTTTT
Source organism: Poecilia latipinna (assembly GCF_001443285.1). Taxonomy (NCBI): domain Eukaryota; kingdom Metazoa; phylum Chordata; class Actinopteri; order Cyprinodontiformes; family Poeciliidae; genus Poecilia; species Poecilia latipinna. Next base: position 187,373 of record NW_015113710.1, on the reverse strand, counting down.
CTGCTCTGGGGTTTTTTGGCTAAGCTGAGGTCAGAGCTTACGTTCAGGTTGATGATGTCACAACTCAGCTGCAGCTGCCTCTGCTTGATCACATGGATGGTGCCCGTCTCCTCCTTCTTCACCTGGATAAATCAGACCAGTTTAACCTTCACAGAGACCACCCAAAAGAGCAGTTCATACAATGGTTGGTTTATGGAAGAGACTTGGACTAGGACTAAAAGATGTATCGGTTCCAAAGGTTTACTGGCAAATCTCATCAAATAATCTAACTGGGACTGTAAATTGAGATTAGAATCAGATGATGGAGAGGATGGAGCTGAGCAGATACCAGCAGGAAGTGGACTGAGTCTCCTTTACAAAAGGCCAGCATGGGGTTGACCGTCTTCTGGACAGGAACAAACTGCCAGGCCAGCTGAGGCACGCTGCTGGGATCAGACTGAGGAGAGATGACGTCAAAAACAAATGTTGCTGAAACATTAAACAACCCCCGCCAGCCCCCCACCAAAAAAACACAGAACACACAAACTTTTAATGTTCAAGTTACAGAATTAGAACTAGAATTTCCTCCCAGTAGCTATAATGAACCCAGGTTATGCAAGTCTGATCTAAAACACTTAAGTGGGACAAAAATGAGAGGTGATTCCATCCTAACAGACTAGCAGGAGGCTAGAGGATCAGACCTTAGTGTAGGGAAGAGTCATCCACACATTCAGGCTGGGCTTGAGTCCAATGATCAGAATCTGATTGGAAGAAATCAAAAAGTAAAAACATCAGTAGTTCTAACAATCATGTGTGTACTTCTGTCTTCACAGGGACTTTGAACTGACTTCCGTTCATTTTTTTTTTATTAATTTCTATAGCCTAACCCTGAATGTAGCTCTAAATCTAACCAGTATCCATTCAATTTACACCTCAGTTCTAGACCAGACCTCTAACCCATACTAGTTTATTCCTAACCCTAACCTTAACCAAAATTTTATTCACACCTAACCTCTAAACCTAAGCCCTCCCTCTCTAAATCTACATATTTTCTCCGATTGTGGTTTCCCTACAGCTCAAATATCCTCAGTCAAAGCGTGATGGATACACAGACAGTAGCTACTTCGTGGATCAACAGAAAGTCTGCCTTCTCTCAGCAGAGGGAGATAACTTCATCTTGATGTTTTTAAAAATAAAGATGAAAACTATCAGGGGTTAAAAAAACCCTTAACTCCAACCATAATGACCCGCCTGGGTCAGGAGATAATCTCATCTGGGTTTGGACCCATGGTCTATTATCTGATGCATAAAGCATCTCTGCAGTCGTTAACGGCAGCGTTTTTCTCCTAGCTTCTGGCCTGCTGTTGTTCTGTTTCTTTCTGTGCACTGGGACTACTGGAGTCCATACCTTGGTCAGGGAAGCCATAGCTAGGAGAGAGTAGCATGTGATGGGGTGGTCTCTGAAGTCTGGAGGAGTCCGCAGCGGTTCTATACAGCACACCTCTCCTTTAGAGCCGCTGAAGAGACATCGTGAGTCGCATGAGCGCATCCCCATCACCCTCCTGGAAGAAAAAGGAATTGTATTTCTGGTCATTTATCGCATCGTTTATCAATTATCGTGATAAATTTACTAGAATGATAAAAATTTTGATATATCACTGTCACAATAAATTTCAGTTAATTATATTTAACCCCGCAAAAAACTGTCTGCATTGTCGGGATTGTTACTTTTAGTTTTTGTTTTCCACCATTTTTTCATTGAGAACATCAATGATGCCTGTCACAATAACTAATTTTGCTGGACAATAAATTTTCCCAAAAGTTATTGCAATAAACAATAGCGTTGTTTTCAGAGCATTTTCAATAATATAATGGTAATGGCATAATAATGCAAGAACACATTCAAAGATCAATAAACTTTAAATTCTAATGAACATTAACACTGGATCTGGAGGACATTTTAAATATTCAAAATAAAAAAAACAAAAGAAAAGAAACAATACATTAAATTAATTATAAAATCTCTGTAAACAAAACTGTCCTTCAAAACAAGGGGGTAATTGAGACCAAAGAAGCAGACTGAAAACCTTTGTCATCCAGTCTTTGGTAGAAAGAGAGAGGAACAATAAATCATGCAAATTGAAATTATTGAGCTTGTTATAATTTATCATGCAATTAATTGATTTATTGCTCATTTCAACAGACCCAGTATGAATAAATATCAATAAATATGATTGAATACAGTTAGTGTGAGCAGTTTAGTGATACAAATCACACATTTTTTTTGTTCACAAAAAGAAGTAATAAATAGTTCTTATAGTCACTTTTATTCTTATCACAGTGATACCATAAAATATCATGATAAAACTTTAAGTGCATATCATCTGTTCCTAAGCAACAGGAATCACACACATACAATACAGCAGACTAGGTTTCTCTCAAAACACTCCTGTTTAGTGTTTTAATCCCACTGAGCCAAAAAGGTTCCACTTTAACAAACATTTCATTAGAGTACTGTTTGGAATATTCTCTTTTTTATACAGTTTTGTTCATCACACACCATTTTAAAAAAGATTGATGGAAAATGTGAGAAACCTCTCTATAAACTGCAGGTTTTTCTGGACAGAAATCATTTGGTTTGAGATTCACTTCATTTACCTGAAGGTCAGCTCAAACACAGACCCTCCGCTGTCGTTGCACACGGCCAGAGTTGGGTCATCTGTGAACTAAAGAAGGGGGGAGGGAAGAGGTAAAAGTTAGATGACCATCATCCAGGTATAGATCCGTATGGTGACTGTGTGTCTGAGAAACAATCATCACATTTATCCCCAAACATTTAGTCTGACTCGCCTCCTTCAACAATCCTCATGCTCTCCTTTCATGTTGAGTGTTATCTGTAAAACCTTTACCAAAGTGTAACTTCACAAGATGCTTAACCTTCCTCATTTAAGCTTTTTTGTTATAATTTGTTGGGAGTTCTCATAAAATTACGATTTCATTCTGGTTACATCATGACTTTATTCAAGTATTATTTGGACTCTATTGCTATATGACAACTTTCTTGTAATATTATGACTTTATTCTCATAATTTAGAAAAAAATCTTAGCCTGGCTGTAATACTTTGTGGTAGAGTTGACCTGAATTTAAAATCCAAATGAATAGAAGCTGTAAAACAAGAATGTTTGTCAAACAAGATGGCTGCCCCGGGCATGCTGACATCACACTGGACTTTGGAGACCCAAGGAGAGCATTGGTGAAAGAAATCCACATTTCCAAAAAGGAAATCTTTGAAAACCAAAAGTTTGATGATTCCATAAAGTTGATTCATTGCCCAGCGCTACATCAGGATAGTTGATAAATCTTCAACAAAATGCACATATCTGGACTTTTTAATAATAAAGAAATAATTCATGAACAGGATTTTTGGGACTCCCAAATTTACTGTATAACTGAGCTCATCTGCATGGTGCATGATGGGAACCCATCCTCAGAGGAACTTGAGAGGAAGTTTCTTTCTTCAACCTTCAGCCTGTAATCATTCAGAGCGTTCTGCTGAGCGGCTCTCACCTTCACATGCAGTATGGCCGTCCCTGGAGGATGGGCATCAGTGATGGTCCTCAAAAGCTTTCCGTTGGCGAGATCCCACATTGTAATCTGACCATGAACAACAGTTAGGGAACAAAGAACCAGGAACAGTTCTATAAAATCATCTGTACACAGTTGGCCAGATCTGGAATCAACTGGATTCAGTGAACTTCAGCATGAACACGATGAACTGGATAACAGCTGGTCTAACTCCAAAAACATTTTTGGGAAACTTCTGCACAGCTATATAAAACTGAGTTCTGTTCAATTTCTTCTTTTGCTTTGCTGTATCTGATTTCTATTCCACTACACCAAGGCTCCAGGCTACGGAATGTTGTCATGTCTTCTTAAAATTAAGCCTCCCTCTGTTGTTGTTCTCCATTGTAAATTGAATCTGGACAGACATCAGACTGCATATAAACCGATTTCCCTTCAAGAAGCCACAAATGTTTAATATACCTGACCCTTGGCAAAGCCACATAGCAGACGTGAGCAGTCGTGGTTGATGCTAAGAGCCGAAACGGCGCCGAACTCCGCTCCGGTTGTCTTGTTGCCCAGACAGAGCCGCAGAGCCTGGTTGGTGTCTGAGGAAGAAGGTTAAAGGAATGTTTACTGGCTTTAACCCGAAAAACATCTAGCATGACATTGTAAATGCATGTTTGATCCAGGAGCAGCTTAAGATCAAACAGCCCAGTAACACCAAATGACATGGGCACAGAGGGAGGAACAGAAAAAAATACAGCTCCAAGTGGAAAGCAAGAGATACATGCATCAAGCTAACGTGAACAAACCAAAGGCATTATGGGACAGGATGCTTCCAGCAGGCAGAAAATCAAACCGCAATAAGCATGATCATCAAACAGACATGGCCGTACCTTTTCCTGCTCAGGCCGTCATTATGTCAGCAGCATAAAGAAACATTAGTCAGCATCAACTCAATCACTACGACTGTAGTTCTATATCTGGTGCCGTTTGTAAAGTTACATAGTAAAAAAAATTAACAGCAATAATTTGGTTTAATTAGCCTGGCATAGAGAAAAAATTTCAATTTTCACCATGTCACTCATACATTTTTAAATGGTAGAGTTCCAAACTAGATATTTAATTCACAAGCTAAATATTTAAATTTCAAATTAAATTTTTACTTAGGAAGCTAAACATGTAGTTCCCAAGTAAAAGTTTAAGTCTGAGCTAAATATTTTGTTTTCAAAGTAAATATCTTGTTAATTAAATATTTAATATTTAATTTAGGGCTAAATGTTGAGTTAGATAAACTAAATATTTATTTTGCTAATTAAATATTTAGCTGGTGTATGAAATATTTAGTTTGGAACTCAAACATTTCTAAATATATGAATGACATGGTAAAAATATGACTGAAACTGGAACACCCACATTTTTTCTATATGATTATTGATGTTAATTTTTTTTTTACTGTCACTTTACAAACATTAGCCATGGTTCTATCTGTGAAAGCAGGCCTATTTTACAGCTAATTTCACACTTTTTACTAAAACCTTTAAATGTCTTCATCTTGACTAATTCGTAAACAAAAGAAACAGAACATGTGTACAAAAGAGCATTTGGTAACACTTTATTTGAAGGGGGTGAATAAGACTGTCATGACACTGTCATAAACATGACATAACACATAAATCATTACTGTTTAAACTTTACCTTTAATAACATAAAGTTACCTAAGTAATTCTTTTATAACAAATTTATATCAGTAATGATTTCTTGGTTAATGTCAAGTTGTCATAACAAAGGCATTTTGAATAATGTCAACTTTGTATTAAAAGTGTTATAATTTACCGAATGACGCTTTATGACAACAGTCATAAATATTCATGAAGGCTCATTCATGTTCATAACATGTGTTATGTCATGTTTATGAAAGTGTCATGACAGTCTTATTCACCCCCCTTCAAATAAAGTGTTACTGAGCATTTTATTACAGTAATTTCAGCACAGTACTAAAAATGCATATTTAGTCACTGTAGAAGTATTATCTAAAACAATATTATACTGCTATATATATATATATATATATATATATATATATATATATATATATATACACATATATATACACATATATACACATAGATATATATATGTCCAACTTTCAATGTTTTCTACAGTTTTACGACATAAATGCTCGTACTAAAGCTAATGACATGGACTATAATCCAGAGTCAGTACATCAACCATGTGTATGATCAAATCACAGGGACGGTAATTCTTCCAATAAGATTCTGATTTGCTTTCACTAACAATCCAAAAGAAGGGGAGTATGAGTGCCATCTTCCTCACACACTAAGGTCGGTAAGAGAAGTGCTTTGACACCAACCTAGTGGTCAAAATGTGAACTACACTGAATCACATTGAAATTTGCAGATAGATTCAGTGAATAATCTTAACTCTGAGTTGCGTTGTGCCATAAAAATATGTATTTAGTCTTCTAATAAATGACATATTAGAACAGACAACATGTGACAAACATTGTTAGTTATTTCTAATTTTGGGTATGAAGCCTTTTTGATACACTAAGGAATGGAGAGTGATACTAGTATATATGAACTTTAGGTACAATTGTAAATCCAAATTTGAATCAAAATTTTACGTTAGAGTACAACAAATAATAAATAAATATTGGTTTATTTCATTTTATGAGTACATGCCCAAATACAATATTTTTTGTATTGTAAAACAGGGAATAAAAGCTTCTGGGAAATAAGAGTAAAGGAAACTTTCTGTATTTAACTGTATTGGAAACACTGCAAGATGAAAACCACTGGTTGTTCAAAAATACAAGTTGAGATTCAATTTGTAACACTCATTTCATATTACAACAAATGGGCTAGAACTCCATAAAACATGAGCTATGCAACTAAGGAACTTTGCCGTATTTAGCTGTATTTGAAATGCTGTACGATGAAAAAGCAATGTTTGTTTAGAAACATTTTTTGAGTGGTTTTTAAAGTCTTGGTTGAGCATTAACATAATCAACCAAATAAACATCCTGAGATTGAACAGTTTGTAGACTCTTCAAGTTCCTGGTCGCTCTAATTAGTGTCATAGCTAAACATAGCTAAATTTACACCAATGACATGCGCAATGTACAAATTTATAATCTCTAAGTACATTTATAATGTCTGGTTAACAGCTAAAGTTTAGGCTTTTAGTACAATTGGATATAAATTTGAGCATTAAGGGTTTAATCAAAGAAAGCCAAAGATGAAGAGGAAGTATTGGTTTAGTTTATCATTTAACAATACTCTGAGCAAAAATATATATCTCCACATAGAAGTTTATGTTATGTAGTTGGCATCTGGTTCTGGATTTATAACACATTGCTCTCTGACGTCAACATGGAGTTTTCTCAAGTTTCACATTCCACCTTTAGCTTTTCTGATCATGGGTGGGAAGTATGAGTCTTATGAAATACAGTCAGTCAGAATAAACACTCTAATAGGGATGTCCACTGGCCCAACCCTTCATACTCTTATTAAGTTTTTTCATTAGTATTATAATAGAGTTGGAAATTTTAGAACTGAGATAATTCTGTTACGAGCGACAAAAGTACAAATAAGAAGCCTCAAAATAAAGAATACATCTGGTTACAATAAAAGTGAAATCACCCATGTCTGATCTTCATCTGTACGCCTGAAACGGAGTTATAAATTATTTACAGAGTCAACATCCCTTAATGTCATTTGAAGCAAACTATGAAGGCTTAACACATTAACTCACCAAACACCAGGGCAAGACCATGAGATGTTCCTACGGCAATAACACCAGACATGGCCTGAGCAAGGGTCAACAAATACACAGATTTCAGTAAGGATCATACACACTGACGACAACAGATGGTCTATAAATATAAAAAATTTGATTGAAATATCAAATTCTTCTGCAAATAATTGAATACATCTGAGCACTCTGAACTTCAGTATATTCTTCTGTAAATGAGCAGCATCGGTTGCAGTACAAAACAATCAATCTATACTTACTATTGCAGTGGGCAGCCCAGCATCCACTTTGTCCTATTGAGAGACAGAAATGTTCTCGTCATGGCAAACAAATACCAGGAATCCATCGTGATGGTGTGTTAAATTAATAACTCTGGATATGTGCAAAACTGTTCCTTACAGCAGCAGCAACTATCTGAGCGGAGATGCCCTTTAGCAGGCTGAGGCGAAGAACCGAGCCGTGAACTGCTGCGTTCTGATCCAGAGTCCTTCTCTTTCTACAGTCGGTCACGTCGTCACACAGAACAAACAGACACAGAGGAAAAATATAAATAAACTTATACCTGCAGAACTCTGAGGCTGGAAACATCAACATGAAGGGGAAAGGTTCCTTCTCCAGACATTTTTAAGTCATTTATAATTTATTAACTGCTTGGCTTTACTCAACACTGCAGTGCCTCTCCATACCTGACGACGAATCATTTTAATGTGTGTGTGTATTTTTTAAGTCTCTTATCTGCTAGGTAACTGATTAAAACGTTTTAAAAGTAGTCTCTGTTATTTTAATTATTGCATGTCTTCAAACTTCTAACTCCAAGTACCTTTTTTTATTTAATGATAGTCTTAGTTTATCGAGCAACAACTTCAGTTTATTCGTTCTCGTCACCATTTCATCCAATAAATGATGCAAATCATCAACCATACGGAAAACAGCTTCATCTGCAATGTTGCTAATGTCCAATGGTTCAAAATTAAAGAAACAAATCATTTACAAAACAAATACTATAAGATTTGATTGTTTTCTTTTTTTGAGTTTGTCTACTTACTCAGCTAGAATTCCATTATATGTTTTAGAAAACATACAGAAACGATTGTTGCTTTGTTTTTGATGATTTATTTGATGATTATTCAAAGTGAAGGTATAGCACGTTTCTGCTTCTACCTCTGGTATTTTTGGTCCACAATTTGTGTTCTTGGTATTGTTAGGAATTTAGACATTATCTATTTCTGTACTAGTTTTTTTCTTTTGTGCATTTTTTTTCTTTCATCTTGGCTTGTGTATGGATTTTTTTTTTAATTACTGAAGATAAACTTTCAATTTTATATTATTAACTTATTTATCATTTATGTATTAAATAAATATATTTACATGCCAACACTAACCCCTGTATCTTCATTAATATCCATATATTTGCAATTATGCTATATAACTTCAACAGCTTTGCCTGTTTATTTAGTAGTTTTTAACATTCAGTTTAAAAATATTTGCCTGAGGCCATAACTTTCCAAGTTTTCATTAAATCATAATTATTTCTATTGAATCAAATATCTAACTTAGATTATTCAATCAACAAGATGCAATTACATGTCTATGTGCTAAGCCAGAGGTTCCCAAACTGTGGGGCGCGCCCCCTAAGGGGGGCGCCGTGTCATTGCAGGGGGGGCGCGGGAAGCCGTCTGGATGAAAAAAAAAACAAAACATGAACATGTATGTGCTGGGTTTTTACCTTAGAATGGCCAACTCTCTGTTATTCCTATGTCAATTTGATACAGTAGGGCTTCCACACGTCCCATATTTGTGTCCTCTGTCACTTTTATCTGCAGTTAAAACTGTTTAATCCGTTAACATGTTGTAACCTGTTTTTCCGAGCCACCTTTAAACGCAACATGACCGCTGAGATGCTCGCGCTGGGTTTACACCTGTGAAGGAGACCTGCTGCTGCGTGGAGCTACGTAGGTTTGTGTTAGAATCACGGCAGCAAACCAGCAAAACGCAAAGAACTTTTCACAGTTTTTCCCTCCAAACTAACCGACTGAGTTGAGTAAAGCTGTTGGATGCAGGTAATGTTAGCTAAAAGATGACTAGCTAATGTTAGCTAAAAGATGACTAGCTAATATCAATACAGAACCTTAAGCTTAACAAGTACCTTGTTGGTGTCTATTTTCAGCTACGTACATTCATTTTGCCCCCAAAAAAGTCGATTCCCCCCCGTCACACGCGTCATTTCAACCAGACAACCATTTGTTGTAATTCATAGGGGGGCCGCAGAAAATGTTTGGAAACCACTGGGGGGGCGCAGAAGAAAAAGTTTGGGAACCACTGTGCTAAGCAATCTATTCTACTGAATGGAATAATCCCAGTAATGCGGGTAACAATGTTAAATATACCATATCTGAAAGTGGCTTCAATACTTATGTTCACCACAGGTGGTAGAAGGTTTAGAAAGTTTTCAAAGAGTGTGTGTTCTTGCCGTTTGAGGTGTGCTGGGTCTCCGCTGTCAGAGCTGGCCAAGGAGGACGTGTCGTAGGACTGAGCGTCCATGTTGTCCGTGTTTAAAAGGCAGGTGTCCTCCAGAACGAAAGGGTCCTCCTCCTCCTCCATCTGTAACACTCAAACCCAGGTCACACACAGGAAAGCTCAAATTCAACAAGTGCAAACCTGACCTTAACTCAGAAACACACAAGTTCCAAAGCTGGTGCCTCGGTATGAGAGCTCACACAACACGGCTCCTCTATTAACCCTTTAACAACGTTTTTTCCAGCATTGCACTGAGAAGTACCTTGTATAATAAGCTAAAATAGTGATGTTTGCTAAATGCTCCTGGTTAGTCTGTAGGAGCAGAGTGGAGGAGTTGCAGGGAAGGGCTGCTCTGTGAGGGGGAAACTAGGAAGCTTAGAAACTGCAGCTCAGAGGTGGAGCTGCATCTAGAAGGTGGAGCTAGATCCAACCAGGCATTTTGCACAGCTCTGTGGTTGCCACAGAGACTAAAGTTCAGACATGCATGAAAAAATCACGACAACACTCCGGGTTATGTTTTTAATGATTGAGTAACATTATAACATGATGTAGAACTCAAACAAAGTCGATTTAACATAATACTGTCCCTTTAAATGTGACTGAAAGCAGACAAAGGAAAGATTTGTAACTGACCTGACTGAGGATGCTCTCCAGTGTGGGGGGGGTGTCCACTTGGGGAATGTCAAACTCCTTATCGTCAATCTATGAAAAGATATTCAACATACAAAAACAAAAATAGGGGATCAGGAAGCAGTTTTTCTGCTGTACAGAACATACAACATAGAAATATATTGAAATATCTGATATGAAAGATGGAAGTTTTGAACTCTCCCACAGTTCCTCATGTTACAGGGTATGTATTCTATTGGGGGGTTTGTGTGATAGGCCAACACACCATCAGAATGTTGAGCGGAAGGAGAAACCACACATTTTTCTATAAATAAGAAAGGGTGTCAGTGAGCAGCAGGTTTCAGGTTTTCCATAGATTCTTAACTGGTCTGTACTTTGACTTGGCCATGCTAACACATAAACATGCTTTGATCCAAACATCCCATAATATCCCTGGCTGTTGTTCAAGGCAGCCCTCCAGCTGGAAGCTGAACCTCTACAGTCTCAGGCCTGCTTCAATTTTTAACAGGTTTTCCTCCAGGACTGTTCTAGATTTAGCTCTATCCACACCCTCTCCCACAACATGATGATGCCACCACCATGGTCCACCATGGGGATGGTGTGTTCAGGGTATGTGGTATTAATTTGTTCTAACACTACATAATTCTGTATGTGGTGTCTCACGCCAACTCTTTGCAAGTTAAATTATTTGCATTATTTGCACTTCTGGTTTGTATTTGGACCGAATTCTATCCAAACTGGACCATAAAATCGTTTAGGTCCCCGACTTTGTGCTAAACTGTTTTTCCTTCAGTAAGCAAAGTTTATGGATCCAAGAGTCCAAAGTGAGAAAGAACGACAGACGAAAGAAGGAAATATTTGTTCCAACTTTCTGCACTCACTGAAGCCACGGAGCTTCCTTATTATTTGAATATTATTATACATTCCCTATGGCTGGACTGCACAGTGGTGCAGTTTCTAGGACTGTTCAATATAATCAATACATAAAATCAACACAGGACCGGTTTATTCTTTGCTCTCTTCTATCAAACCCCATCTAGAGAGATAAATGGCATTCTTCGGGTTTTGTGTTCCTAATTAAAGTGGACAGGAAGAGGTTGCCTCACCGACTCTACTTCCATCAGGTTGAGCTGGGAAGAAGCGGATAAAAGGCTCCTGCTGTCTGGAGACTGCGACATTTCTCTGTTTACATTCACAGACGAGCATCCAGGAAGTCCTCTGTAAGTATTTTCTTCTTCTACGGCACAGGATGCTGCCGATTATGTTCGAAGTGCGCGCATGACAAACTCATTTACTGGTACATTACCGCCATCTAGTGGATTGGTCAGTGTGACACTTTTTGAGAAGTAAAAAACAGTCTTCTTTTGGGACAGCGAACCAGAACATTTTTCCATTTCATGATTAGAGAATATTCTTGAAAATTATGCTCCACTTTCATGTCCTGCAAAACTTCTTAATCTATTCTCCCTTTCAGTTCCAGACAGAAAGTCAATTTCAAAGAGGCTCAGGGTCTATGCCACACTGTGTAGCAAAACGTAACAGAGGTGGGTAGACTACCCAAAAAATTTACTTAAATAAGAGTAGCACTGCTTCAACATATTTTTACTCAAGTAAAATTAAAAAATAATCTTTCAAAAACAAAAAAATAGTAAAAACTGCTAAAAATGCGACTCAAGTACTGAGGAACTGATCAGCACATTAATTATTTAATAATTAAAAAGTACATCAGATGGCTCAAAACATAGAGCTACGTGGAAATTTTGGTATCTTAAAGGTCAAAATGAAAACAATTAATATTAAAAAATGATTACAAAATCAAGCAAAAGAAAAAAAAACAATCCAAATCAATTATTTTTAATAAAATGTATGAAACTTTATCAAGAACTGCTAACTGATCAAGTTAGCACATTTCAGCAACAAGGCAGTTCAAAGTGCTTTACCTCATAAAAACATAACAGTGTCCAGTTATGAAACATCAGTAAACATTCAAAACCTAAACCATTAAACAAGTGCACATTAAATATGTTGGTCAATGGGCCAGTTACTACTAATCAAATCATCTCTGAACAGGTGGGTTTTTAGCCTCGACTTAAAAGAACCCAAGGTTTTGGCTGTTTTGCACTTTTCTGGAAGTATGTTCCACATTTGTGGAGCATAAAAACTGAGAGGTGCTTCTTTATGTTTGGTTCTGGTTCTGGCAGTGCTGAGTAGACCAAAACCAGAAGACCTGAGTGTTCTGGAAGGTTGATGTGACAACAACAGAGTTGTCATGAGTAGCAAGGTAATCTGACACCGACTAAATGAAACTGGAACACATAAGTACTCGGAAGAGTGATTACTGGATGTGAAACAAGCCGTTTAACTGTATAGCTGAGAGGGAAACCAATGAAAAGCAAGAGATCAGTTAAAGGAACAAAACCTCGGGAAATATTAAAGATGCAGCAAACAGGAGATTACAAACAAACAGAACCTGTGTCTTATGAAGGACTCCACAACTCCAAAACTCAAATATTGACTAAAACACAAAGTTAAACTCAAATTAAGAAATAAACAAAACAAACAAACAAACAGTCAGCAAACAGGCACCAAACCTAACATCATGACAATTTTATTTTCTCTGGCTCTCATAGAGCAAAAGCATGTAGATTAGAGGAATGAATGATTCCAGTCTGGGAAAGCTGGCTGCACATAAGCCTTGACTAAAAACCTGTACTTTGTAGCATGAAGCAGCTATCACTGCATTTGTTCATTTGACACAAATAAAAAAACAAGTCAAAATAAATAAATCTCTAAGTGAGAGTATGATTTTTGTCCCATCCTTTGCCACAAATTTCTAAAAAAAAAAAGAAGAAAAGATTACACAGTCAATAAATCAGATTATTATTGAAAAGTCTATTCATGCAGGAGGTATCACTAAGTTAAACATAAAAAGCATTAATTACACCAGGATGGTTGTTTGAAAGCCTTTGTTTCTGTTAATTATGATCATTTAAGTTTATAATATTCTATCAGATCAATAAAAACTACTTTTAAAAACAGAAATGTGGGTTTTGTTAAAAAAATGGGGGTTTATAACTGATTAAAGGTTATTTTCAAAAGGTCATTTTAATCTGGAGAACGAGACTCATCGGGACTTCTAATTTATTACATACGAGTGTAGACTTATTCAATAAGTCTACAGTCAGATCTGGATTTCTGCAATAGAACATATTAATGTTTAATTCTTGTGCATCTGTATATATGTTCAAGCAACTAGTTAGAAATAACTAAGGTTGAATTTTAACTCTCTGGGAATGTTAGGAAGAAAGAAAAGTGGGATCGGAGGGGGCGAGGAAAGGAAACAAGGACGCCCCTCCGCTGGTTTGGACCGCAGCCTGCTCCATTCCTTCCAATCCGTTCACCTCCATTCACAGTAAATAGAAGCATGGAGGCTTGACTCTCGGGATCTAACGTCGAACAGCGGGGGGTAAAGACGCTGCCGCATGCGCTGTGCGTGAAACTACACCGCCAGGAGAAAACAGGAGCGCAATAAGCGCATTGTCATTTATAATTTAGTCATTTTAGGAAAAAGGAGGAGTGTATTTGGGGAGCGGAGCGGAGCATGAAGCGGATGGCCGTGGTGGCCAGGCACAATGGCCTCGTCTCTCCTTTGGGGAACAACAACTCCGGGGCTTCGAGCATCGTCTCCCCACCCCAAGCGAAAGCCACGAATGTCTCCGCCTGTATTGACACTCCAGCCGGGGGTGGGATGGACGGCCTGCTGGATTTCTCCAAAGGCCCCACCGTGAAAACCGAGCTGGTGTGCAAATGGACTGAGCGAACTTCTTCGAAGCCGAGGCTCGGGCGGACGGCGACGTCCGTCTGCGAGCAAACTTTCAGCTCCATGCCCGAGCTCGTGGACCACGTCACCAGCGAGCACGTCGCGGCGGGGCTCGAGAGCCTCAGTCATGTCTGCATGTGGGACGAGTGTCTGCGCGGCGGGAAGGCGTTCAAAGCCAAATACAAACTCATCAACCACATCCGCGTGCACACCGGGGAGAAGCCCTTCTCGTGCGCGTTTCCCAACTGCGGCAAGATGTTCGCACGCTCCGAGAACCTCAAGATCCACACGCGCACGCACACGGGTAAGCTCTGCTGCTTCTGGGTCTGTTCACGGGGTGACACCGCTGGCTGGCCGGCCGGCTGCGACGGGGCGGGGGGAGTTAAATCCGTGTCATCCGTACAGACAGCGGCTTCCTGACACACACAGACACAATGTGAGGTTAATAAAGATAGCTCTCAGTCTGCAGGGATCTCCCCCCACCCCTCCATGTCTCTAAAGGCTGAGTCCCTTTTGTGGACACCCTTCCCTCCACCGCCTCCTCGGTTCCTACTGGAGCCCCGGGTTTGAGGAGTCATGCAGGGTGAGGGATTAACACCCAGCAGGCTGCTGAGGAGGAGGTCAGATGGGGTTAAAGTGAAATCTGACTTTTAGTCTAGATGGATTTTTACTCTAAAGCTCTTTTTAGTTCTTTCTGCCTCTTTGAATTATCTGCAGTAGCTGTGTGAGCGTGGTGAATGGTCAGTCAGTGAAACACACTGGTTTAGTTGGACCATCAAGCCTAGAAACTGTCCTCTGCACAGACTTCTCTTTCTGAACCAGTGAGTTTATTACTGAGCCATAACTGTTTTTAAGAGGGAACATTATTATGACACAGAGGTGACATCATTATAATCTCTGCATGAATATAGTTGTGTTTTCCTGCCCCGGTGTGTGTGTGTGTGACCCAAAACACTATTTTAGGTTTGAAATAATTAACATAAAAATATGTAACAATTATTTTCAAATTAAGTGAGCATTAACATCATATGCAACCCGGATATTTAAAATCCCAGTGTTCAGTCAGGCTGCAGAACCAGGTGATGAATGGAGTCTGGATGTTTACCCTGAAGCAGTTCCACTGGGTTATTTTTTGTTAAATTCATCGTTAAAGCAGATAAACTGAGATGGAACTTTCTGCAGACCTGCACAGAGAGACCTTTTGAATGTAAATACTCTTTGTCATCATCAGTTGGTAACGTTGCTTTGCAGCATGATGGTTCTGGGTTCAAAACCCAGTCTTGGGTCTTTCTGCATGGAATCAACTTGTGGGGGGCGGCAGTGTTTTTTCATGAGGTCATAGAACTCAAGTAATAACAGGTCAATATTTCATGTTTAGTATGAAATATTAAATAGCTCTACAATCCAGAGCTGCAGGTTTTAGAGTCGTGATCTAGCGGATCCACTGGGATCCTGTCTCAATACGACTGAAGCTAAAAGAGCAACACCTTCACTTTGATTCATTGTTGCTGTGTTTCCTTTACAGATGTGCACAAATCTTTGTCTAAATTCCGCAAAGGTAAAAAAAAATTATAATAAAATAACAAAAAACTATTTTTCAATTCTAGTCTTTCCATTAAATAAGAAATTAAATTAAAATCACATGTGAATAAGCTTGTTCACGTGACAAATCATTAAAAGGCATACCGCAGTATCATCCTCAAACTACTTCCCGTCTTCTTCTTTGTGGTTTGCGTCAGTGGTAACATCCGGTTGTTGATCATGTGACTTGTGTAATGTGAAGAAATTGTTTCCATTGAAGTTTTGTATAATAAACCAATTTCAGTATGGCCAAAAAACCCACCTCATTTTAGAGCCGAAGCTTTTTAACAAAAAACAAGTCTTTTTTGTTTTATTTTTCAAAATTTCGAGTAAATGAATTTATTTTGGAAATCACTAATTGCACAATCATATAAACAATGAAAACAGAGCTAGTGACCATGTATTTGCGCAATTTGACATATCATGTGAACAAGCTTATTCACATGTGATTTTCATTGTGTTTAATGAAACACCACAATTGCAAAATTGTGTTTTTTCAACATTAGCGGAATATCGACAACGTTTTGCGCCCATTTCTAAGGGAAATACAGCTACTGCTAGTCAATGCTACACTGCAGACCTTTCAGTGTCTTGTTTTCCAAAAATGATCTCCGGATGTTTATTGTGTCCCAGTAATATCATGAGTAAGAAATATAAATCCAAATACATACTTGCATCTGAGATCTCAGTGAGTGTAACATTTGTTTTGCAGGCGAGAAGCCATTCCAGTGTGAGTTTTGTGAGAGGCGCTTCGCTAACAGCAGCGACAGGAAGAAGCACTCGCAGGTCCACACTGCTTCAAAGCCCTATGACTGCAAGGCTCTGGGCTGCACCAAGTCTTACACCCACCCCAGCTCCCTGCGCAAGCACATGAAGATCCACGTCAAGTCGTCGCCTACCTCTGACCACCAGGACTTGTACAGCTTTGGCCATCACCACCTCCAGCAACCTGTCCTCGAACCCCTCGACCTGAAAATGAACCACTTCACTTCGTCGCTTGCCAACAGGAGTTCTCATTTCCCACTGTTGACCACTCACCAGTTAGATCTCAGCCCTAGCAACGACGTAAGCGGTAAGGTGTTGCTGCGGAGTTCGTCTCCGGTGGCCATGCCTCTGGATCTCTCTCTGTCGGGCCTCAAGAGCCAGCTGAGCCAGAAGCAACAGAGCTCCAGAACCCCCCGCCGGAGCCAGCGCTCGGTGAACCCGGCCTTAACTCAGCTGTCAAACATTAAGGAGTGGTACGTTTGCACGAGGACTACAGCGCCACACTTTCCACTGCTTCACCCAGACCACATCAAGACAGAACGCAGCGACGAGGACGACTACATCACGTAGGGTGCGAGCGATGGTTGCTTCAGTCAGAACAAGCAGCTGTTTGCTCCTTAATCAGTGGCTCCTGGCCAAGACTTTCATCAAACATCAAGACAGTTATTGTTTCACTAAACAACCCATCTCTGAGATATGTGGACGAAAATGTGGTGTCCAAAACAATGGCAGAAAGGTCACCATGAGATTCTGAAACAAAGTTTTACAGCTAATACGGTGGTTTTGTTAAATCAAGAGTACCCAAGGATGTTGCTTCCTAGAACTATTTGAACAGGGTGTCTGAACTTTAGAACCAGTCTAAGGGCTGTGATGTGTGAAGCAGTTTCAAGGGCTAAAGCGACAGCGATGAAACAAGCCAACAGGCAGCTCGGCATGTTCAAACAGCCAACTTATGAAGTGCAGGGCTGTCAGAGCTGTCGAGGGTTTAGTATTCTTCAAATAAGCTGGTAGAGGTTTGGTTTGTTTGCTAAAATAGTTGGAACCAGATGGTCCTGCTGCCAGCTGGGATTTCTTCGACATGTTGTTAGAAGAATCGACGAGCACTTTGTTTGAAGCAAACTGAGGCCTTTAGTAACAAAGAATGAGTGGAAACCTGGTCAGAGTGTTACTGTGATCACTACAACACCGTGGCAAGTGGTTTGGCTGCAGTTTGCCTAAGAATTCAATGCATTCAGTACGAGTTCCCTTTCCTATAGTAGAAAAACGCAACATCGCCATGAGCTTGTCAGAAAAGTAAATACATCCATGGGGTGGCAAAAACCAACAAGCCAATCATAAACACCCTGATTCAATCAGCCTCACCGGCCGCTCTGCTGGATCAGCTCATTGTGAATTCATTAGGATCATTTTTTAAGGTGTGAGACTTGGAAAATACATCAGCACATCATCTTTTAACAGAATTAAAAACTTTCTTCAGCTCATGGCTTGAACAACTTGATAAGTTACAGCAAATCAGGCAGATTGAAAGAGCCGACATCCAAGGTAATGCTGCATAAGAACACAGATGTTGTTCTGTGCTAAATGTATTGTCTGTTAAAGCTGCAGTATGTAACTTTTGTTGAAACGGGCACTATGACATGACAGTATGTTCTGAGACACATAATCTATGAAATAAGTTCTTCTGCCCTCTCTCAGTGCTATCTAGATACAACCACTCAGTCAGGAGGCAGGTCTTAGTGCTGTCAAACATCCTCTTTGTGTTGCTGCTCTTTGCTCAGCTGCAGCTTCTTCCTGAAAGCAGATCTTGCTGTGAATGCTAAGGTTAGTTAGCATGGCCACAAATGATGGCAGATAAATGGTTTTTCTGTAACAGTGAGTTGTTTCTCTGGCATTAGCACATTGAGCAGCGAGTACATGAGGTTGATTGACAGCAGTTAGAGCCTCCTCCTGGCTCTGATTGGTTGCTTTTGGTCAGAGGGATGCATTTCTTCAGACAACATTAATAGCTCAGGGAAGGAGGTGGAAGATATTGACCTTTTGGCAGATTATCTGTCTCATATTATGCTGTAATGGCATAGTGGCAGTTTTAACAAATACGTAAACAAATATTTCTTTTCCTAAAAGTTGCAAACTGTTAGTGAACAACACCAAGTTATTCACCAACATGGTGTTGTATCCCACTGATTCTTCCACATGTTCAGTTTGAGTTGTTTTAAATAACTAACTTAAGCTAACCAGCTGTTAGCCTTTCACCATTAACAAGATGTATTTCCAGCAAGCTCATGGTCAAATGGCATCTTTGTAAAAAATAAAAATAAATATTTTTGACAGTACCTATACAAAACTTCACTTCAAAAAATCCAATCTTCAGGTCCTACCAGTGGCTCAGCGACCTGTGTCTGGTTACATTCCAGTTTACAGCTCAGGATTTCCAAAATGGCCACCAATCTAACACACAGGTGACTGCGTTAGATGAAGTAGAGAGGGTAATGAACTGGTTGAGAGATATTAATTATGTATATGGGGAAGTGTGATCATTCTTAATTGTGAGTGGCAAGGGGCCTATTTACTTTCTGTTACTCCAACTTAACTTCTAGCGAAATGAGTGCACTTACTTCTTTCTCCTGGAGGACGTTCACTTAGTTTTACTTGGTAGCAAAACAAAACAACAACAACAAAAAAAAATCAGATTATGAAATAAAATCGAGGAATCCCTCAATGTTGTAGAAAAAATGTAGAATCATCATTTATTTGCTGTTCAACAAAAATACCAGTGCAGACCTAACTCTGAAAATGAGTCTGCATATCAACCTGATGCGCCATCATGTTCCTGGTTGATTCACAAAAAAACATGTCCGCAAAAAATCAAAACTGAAGTAGCTAAATATAGCAGTTGGAATTAATAATAATAGCTGAAATAATTCCTAATACGCTCAGTCTAACATTTGGACTCAGAACAAACCAGATATGAAAGTTATAAAGGTTGAAAATTAAAGCATCTGGACAGAAAACTCAAAGTAATATGCCTTGGAAATAAAACCAGGTACAACAGAAGAAATAAAAGGACAAACGATGACAAACAAAAGTCGGTGTTGGGGAAGTAAACAGTGGTAAATTGACTGAAGTAAGTGGGATTCATATATAAAAACAGTCTAATTTTGGATCTCACCTTGAATCTGTGATCTATACACACATCTCAGCATCATCTAATGGTGTTGATGCAGAGTTGAGGGAGTCAAAGTTGATCCATTACTGATCAATCTTGGGAGTTAGAGCTGTAATGACCTTGGGATAAAAGCATAACTTCCTTAACAAATTGTTTCTTCATAAACCTTCTCTGTCATAAATCGCCAATCAAGCAACAACAGTATTGCAGTGAAATATTTTTAATATGTGGGAGTTGAAGATGAAAGGGATTAACTGTTGAGTTCTGAATCTGCACTGAACAACAACAAAAAAAAAAGCTAGAACATTTGTTTGGTATCTTGTCCTAATGAAACAATAACTGCCTTAAGAAAAGAAGTATCTTTCCAGTTACAGGTGATAGGGGTGTTCCTAAAGGAACAGGACAGATTCCAGTAAATGCACTAACGCAATAAATGCACAGGAGGATCTCAGCATTTTGGACCGTTTGTCCAAAGTGTCCAAAACGCTGAGATCGACGTTTGACCCTACCAATCAAACGTAGAAGAGGTTTGGAGGTGATGAATTCAGTTTTCAGAGGATGATAATCCATCTGCCCAGGAAGGCAGATCAACTCATTGTTCTTAATCCAATTTTATTCATTTAGTGGATTCAATTCCTCCTAAAAGTTAAGCTGTTAGAGGACAGTGTTCTCAATATTGAGGGATTCCATAATTTCTGTAGAAAAATATGTGCCATTAATAATAACGGTATCATTTCATGTTCTGAATTCTGTTTCACGAAGCCAAGAGATGAGCTATCCAACCTCTGGCTTTAGGTCATATCGGTAGTTTTGGATCAAGAACCCTCCAGGAATAGTAACTTCATGTTGCTCCAAAGAATAAAATGTTTCAAACGGTCAGCTTGGCATCCAGAACCAACTGGATGTGTTGATGTGACAGACTAGCACTTCCATGTATTTCCCAGACTGAACTGGAATCACGGCTCGAACCTACCAGAGTTTCTCTCTCAGTTTTCAGATGCTTTCTTGTTTTATCTGTGATGTTCCGGCTCAGTCAGATGTTCATGGGACTGGCTGTTCTTTCCCCAGTAATTTTGTTGCTAAAGTTAATTAAGTGGCTGAAACGAATGATGGGTAAATTCCAGTGAAGTGAACCTGCCATATAGAACAAGCCTTCAGATCATCAGACCACTCTCAACTCCAGTTATTGTGTGACAAAAATGAGAAAAATAGAATAAAGACAAACGATTGGACTTTAAAAAATTGAATCCTGTTGCTGACGAATTTTTTTTTTTTATATAAACATTTATTGTCTTTTTTTTCCTGTTAATGTCTTCTGTTGTCTTAAATGGCTCCTGGATTCAGCCTTTGTATGCATTTTTTTATGGTAGACTGGAGAGGTTTGTTCTGTATTTAGATGGATAGCTTCCGGAGTGACGTGGTCAGCCCTGGGCCTGATGAGGTTGCAGATGTTCTGCAGCTCTTCTTGAAAATGGACAAAGGTAACGAACATGAGTGAAACAAAGACAGTCTCTGGTGACATTTTTCTTTGTCCTTTATTATCATTCTCAGCACATTCACTTTGAAATAAATTCAAGCAGAAAACACTGAAGTTCCGAGTTTATTTCAAGGGAATAACACTGTTAACATCTTGATACATTGAAAGGTCTGTCTGGGATACTGAAGCAAGGTTCCGTGTAGAAATTATGAGCATTCAGTATCTTCCCGGCTGTGGATGGGTCTTATTAGTTTGAATATTTTGCAGCTAATGGCCAAGACAAAAGAAATGTACCGTCCTCATATCTTGAAAATATCCATTTACTATTATCTGACTTTAAATCACTGGTGTTTTTGCAGTACATATATTTATTCAGATAGAAGTCTACATTTACAAGCTGGAACTTAGTCCATAACAAGTGGAAACAAAGATTGTAGATTGAAGCAAAGGAAAACTGTCCACTAGAGATGAAAAACGAGGTAATTTCAAAATCAATGAAGTCTACACTTGTATGTGGCCAGCAACTACGTCTGGCTGTTTAGTTCTGCTCTATTTTCTTTCAGTGTATCTATTGCTTCACCAACAGATACACTGATCCTCAAAAGTGTTCACACCCTGTTAAAAAATTACGTTTTTTACCTAAAAAAAAGATACCATTATAATTCACTTAAACTTTTTCCATGTTATGTTTATTTAGTTTATTGAACACAGTCTCCTGACTTTCCTCCGTCGGCTGAGCGGGTACAGCCGATGGAGGGACGGGTTTGAACACTTCGAAGCTCAGTCCAGGAGGGGGCAGTGATGTAGGCTCTGAGAAAGCTCAGAGAAGAAGAGAAACTTGGGCAACATGGCGGTGTACAGACAGGCAGTGTTCCTGGATAGGCTGCTGTTTGCCGTGAAGGTGAGTTTTCCACTAAGTGACTGTGACAGGGTCAGGGTGGAGGCTCAGTCCGACCGGAAGTAAGCACCTAGAGAACCGCAACCAGCTGCTCCGCCACAAAGATTTAACGCTTTAATCTCCAGTAGTTGATGGCAGCGGCTGTTGTGCCCGTTACACTGATGAGCATAACATTATGACCACTGGCACCAGCTATTAACCTGGACATTTCAGTGTTGAAGCTAGTTTTACAGAGCAACCCTGCCTGTTCGAGAATAAAGCTTAGATTAAATATTTATAAATTAAATATTTATAAATTTATAAATCAGGGGGGGGGGAAGCAGAAAACCTGAACTGAGACTTGAAGACATCTTCATTTGATTCAGTGTGAACTGCGTTCTTCTGTCTGTTGAGATAATCAAGTTTTATTAATGTGCAGAAAAGCGAGTT
Organism: Poecilia latipinna; assembly: GCF_001443285.1. NCBI lineage: Eukaryota > Metazoa > Chordata > Actinopteri > Cyprinodontiformes > Poeciliidae > Poecilia > Poecilia latipinna. The sequence goes on along the minus strand of NW_015113710.1, from coordinate 164,769 downwards.
TCAGTAGAGGATGCAGCTGATCTGGTCCACAACTGGCTGAAACAGGGGAGAATAGTATTAAACATACACAGGTCTGGTGGGAGAGAAAGTTGAACACAGCAGTTATTTTAAAATGATTTTCTGAAATGTACCAAGTTTTGTCTTGGAAAGTTAGCAGTAGCAAGCTACCGCATGATGTGTTTGAAAATATTTTAATGCACTTTAAGTGTGCAATGACATGCTGTCATTTCCCGGTTCAGTTCTAAGAATATGTGAAATA
>NW_015113710.1:130997-159480 GCF_001443285.1 Poecilia latipinna | reverse complement strand
CCCAACATGTTTTTGGAGGCTCCCAAAAACATGTTGGGTGCCTTGTGCTTTGTGTCTCTTTCTCTTTAAAAACTCTCTCTCTTTCTGAAACTCCACTTTCAGGAAGCCATCAGTACATTCCTCCTCTATTAATCCTTTAAAAACATTTTTACCTGCTTTGCACTGAGAAGTAGCTTGTATAATGAGCTCAGCAGATACGCAGTTCCACCAGGTGTTTGCTAATTGCTGCATGCTAGTCTGAAGGAGCTGAACAGGAAGGGCTGTTCTGTGAAGGGGAAGGGTTTCATCATCTGGGAACTCACTCTAACTAGAACCCCCGTGGTGTGTGTGTGTGTGTGTGTGTGTGTGTGTTGCAGTCTGCTCCATGCCAGGCCCGGTGCTGTGCAGGAACACACAGGCCTCAGTACTCCACCACCACCAGTCCCAATGAGAAGGTGAGCTGGGATTCTTCCTCTGCTCTCTTCCACTCTGACAGGACATGGGGGAACTCTTCAGTGTTTTATTCTCAATATGAAAACATGGATTATGATGTTCAAAAGTGGAGCACCGCTTTCTTAGCCCAAAGTTTGCACACCCCACCATGGAAGCCCAGTGGAATTTGCTTTTTGTTGTGTAGTTCTGATATTCATTCAGGCATTGGATACTTTTAATTAGAGCTGCTGATAATAGAGCTGTGAACTCCCTGTTACCACCTGAGACAGGAAGCTTAAAGCTGCAGATGTTGTGTTCAAGTGACCCCAGATTAGCTGTGTTCATTTACTGACCTGCTGTTTTTCTTCTCCAGACCTTTGAGAAGATCCTCATCGCCAACAGAGGAGAAATAGCCTGCAGGGTGAGAGAGATAATAGACTTTAATGTTTAGTCTGCATTCTCTGTCATGCTTGGTTACATTTTACTGACACGGGCATCCCATAATATGCTTTACAACATCCAGGTAAATCACAGAAAGTGTAGATATGGAGAAATTAACATTATGCTCTTGAATTAGGCTAAGACGAGCACAAGACGAAGAAGAAGATTGTATTCTGTTGATGGCGTCTTAGTGTTAAAACAAATGTTTAATCTTTATTATCAGACCCTTCTGATGTGGATTATGAGAGCAATTTTCAAATGTATGCTGGGTAAACAATATTTGGAAGATAAATTAGCAAAACTATTAAATACCCCTGGTGTGTGTAGATTTCCTATTTGCTGGTTTGGACATCTCTTGTTTTTCTCCAGGTGATGAAAACGTGTAAAAAGATGGGCATCCAGACTGTAGCTGTTCACAGTGATGTAGACTCCAGTGCTGTGAGTCATCTTCTCTCTTTTTCTGTCATCAGCATCAGTGGCTCTTTATTTTCATTCAAACTCTGGAAGTCAAAGATCTGCCCTGACAGATGATGACATGGTTTTTGTGATTTGTTCATGTGTGCCTCCAGGTTCATGTAAAGATGGCTGACGAAGCTGTGTGTGTTGGCCCTGCTCCTACTGGGAAGAGCTACCTGAACATGGAGGCCATCATGGAGGCCATCAGGCAAACTGGAGCACAAGCAGTGAGCTTTCATGTCTTCAGCTTTTCCTGAGCTTATGGGTGTTCCCCATGAGTCACAGCTTGAGTCTAAACTGAGCTCAGGCTCAAAGATCAGACTGAATGTGAGTGTTAAACGGTGTTTTCTTTCTTTTTTAAGGTTCATCCTGGGTATGGATTTCTCTCTGAGAACAAGGAATTTGCAAAGCGCCTGGTGAGTTCCAGTCACAGAGATTCATCTTGTGGTGCCTTTGGAAGAACTTTCAGTTTTTTTTCTCTAAAAATTCTCAGATTCAATTTGTTCTTATTTAGATGCACAAAGAGGCTGTGGTTAAAGTGGCCGTATCATGTAAAATCAACTTTGTTGAGCTTTTTGTCATGTTATTATGACAATCCCTCATCAAAAACATGGTTGGAGTGTTACTGTGATTCTTTCACAGAAATTCTTTAATCTCCATGGCAACCACTGAGCTGTGCCTGATTGGACTTTGCCCCGACTCCAAGCTTCCCAGCTTTTTAACATTTAACATTTTTAACATTTATTTGCGTTGTGTTTTCTGCAAAAAAGAAAAAAGAAACAATTTTTAAAAAAAAGCATGTGCTAAGATTCAGACTAGAGTGGTTATGTACAGGCAAGAGTTAGTGGACTCTGGCTGGAGGCTGTTGCTGAATGAAGATGATGATGTTCAGAATGGATGAGTGCATGGAGACCCAAAGTGAGAAGAACTGGGATCGGGTGCGTTTAGAAGCCAAATCACACACACTCAGACTATACAATCTGTGTCTCCATTGTCCATTTTCTAAAATATTAAACCCACAAGACCTCTCAAACATATTTCTACCTGGCTTCCCTGCTGAAACATAGGGTGTGCCACTCAAAATGGTGAGATAATCGAAAGATGTCATACTGCTCTGTGTTCAGCCGTTCCACTCGGTAGAACCCAGCCATTAGGAGTTCCTCAAGGACCCATCCTCAGTCCTCTGCTCATTGCTCTGCAGACACATGACTGAACTCAGTAGGTTTGCTGATGACACGAGAAGGGATGATGTTTCAGAATTCAATGGATGATTTAGGTGATGCTATTTTTTTACTTTGTGCTCTCAGTAGTTTTCGATTGTGAACATTTGTTGTTTTTCTTCTTTTGTTGCTAGGCTGCAGAAGGTGTAACATTCATTGGCCCAGACACTCATGCGATACAAGCAATGGGGGATAAAATTGAGAGCAAGCTGATTGCTAAGGCTGCCAAGGTCAACACTATCCCAGGATTTGATGGAGTTGTCAAGGTAGGAGGTCACAGATGGTGAAAAAGAACCCAGCTTAATACGGAGGTCACCCACTGTGACACGAGACCTGATGGGTATTATTAAAATAATACCCATCCTTAATGTATTATTTTAGATTATATTGGGTCTTTTAAGCCAAGGTAAAGATTTAACTTATAAAAACAAGAACTAGTTTTCCCCTCAGGTTTTTTAGGTTCGTTCTGTCCTCCTCTGACTCTTAATAATTTGTGTCATTAAAATAAAGAGGCATTTCAGAGGATTACAAAGGGGTCCGCTCTGTAACTAAATACTTAGAAATTCAAAATGAGTCCTAATTATAAGACTATAAGCAAACTATGTGATGATTGACTTCCAATGTAAAAGCTAAACGTACATGATTTGCAGGAAGGCATTCATCATCCAAAATTCATTGCAATCACATAATTAATTATTATCACATTGAGGCATTTGATCTTTACTTCTCAACCACTTCACTGTTAAACAGGTTGTTTAAAAACTCAGCAACATGTCTAATGTTTTTGTTATCATTTAATATTGATACTATATAAAATCAATATATTTGTCCAGATGACGCATCTGTCTGCTCTGCCTGCTGCTGTTGGCAGATGTTAAAGACTTTTTCTCTTAGCAAATCTGGCTTAATGGATCAGAACCCTCAGGTCAAGCTGGACCGGGTCAGAACTCTACCTGTAGTTGAACCTTGATCTTGGTTTCTCATTGCTAACCAAAGCCCACCTTTCTCTGCTTCACAGACTGCAGAGGAAGCTGTGAAGATCGCTCAGGAAATCGGTGAGTCGTCCCTGTTCTCACTGACAGATTCATCATGATTTGACTCCTTAAACCAGTGGTGTCCAATTTTTTGCCCCAGGAGGCCAAAATCGGCAAATTTTGACTACTGGCAAAATTAATTCAATGAAAAATGCTAAATTGAGCTTGTGATGTTTTTTTGTTTGCTTGTTTTTTGTTTTGTTTTATCTGCAGGGCTTTTCTAAAAAGTCCTGCAGATAATGATAATGATATGCATCTTTAATGTATATAATTAAAGATCCAAAACATAAAAAGGGCTTTCAACAGTAACCTTATTAAAAGAAAAAGAGACAATTTCCAAATTTTTTGGATTATCAATTGCTGTCTATTTTGTTGGAGAAATTGTTGAGCATTCTTGACTTCTGGTCTGGTTCTGACAAAAATCCTTTCAAAGGCCACAAATGGCCGTCTTGCTACACTTTGGACACCCCTGCTTTAAACTGTCGTCTTCTCACATCTGGAGTTTGTGGAACAGGAGACAGGAATTAAGTCTGTAGAACAATCCAAAGTTGCAAATCCCATCTAGGAATGTTGGAGCTTCAGCCGAAACTCCAGGCTGATCAAAAATCATCTTAGATATTTTAATCTCTTCAGACATTCCTAGGAAAAACTGCAGGCATAAAGCTCAGGATTGTGGACAGTCCTGTGAAATGACTAACTACCTTTGTTAAAATGTGACTTTAACACATGAAAGACAACATCCGTTAACAAAGGATTGTAAATTAACTCACCTAACTCACTCACTTTAGTTCATTTAGTTCTAATTAACTCCATCAGACAAAGTTGCATATCAGTTCTGATAGACTCGTTCCTCAGCATGTGTTTACTTGGTTTCTATGTGTTCTGGTCCTCAGAGTGAGACCGTGTGCTCTTTCAGTCAGGCAGTGGCACAGACACCACTCTAGAGCCTGGAATTCCGATTTACTAGTTCATAACATTTCATATCCTGCAGCTGTGAGTAAAGAGAGTGGAATGGTTGATGTTGCTCCAGGTTCTACCGTGTTTTGTTCCCAGGCTACCCTGTGATGATCAAGGCGTCGGCTGGAGGAGGAGGGAAGGGAATGAGGATAGCCTGGAATGATGAGGAGACGCGGTACGGTTCTATGAACGCCTCGCACGATGGCAACAAACACACTGTGCTTTAATACAAGTCAGCTTTAGCTATGAGCAGTTGTTAGAATTGCTTATGGATGTGCTGCATGTTATGCCTCACAGGGAAGGTTTCCGTTTCTCATCCCAGGAAGCAGCGTCCAGCTTTGGGGATGACAGGCTGCTGATTGAGAAGTACATAGACAACCCTAGGCACATAGAGATCCAGGTAGGCAGCCATCACTCTCCCATAGTTCAGTCGGTGAAAATAAGAGTTGTCACCTTGACCGGTTTAATTTTTTCATTTTCTTCCGTTCATGTCGGTTATGCCTAGCTACTATATAATCAGGTATATCCATGGTATGCACAGTTGTGGACTTTTTAGTTTTGCACCTACCTAAGCTATCAGGACGTCTAACAGCTGGACGTCAGGGTGTGTGGACACATTTGTGGTCCAGAAATAAACACTTAAAATCCTTTTGTTTTCTATGTATAAATAATCAATCTGCAGCTAGTTGTATTTAGATATAAGTAATTGTTGTAAATGTTCTGCTTGTTGCCTAGAGCGTTGTCTTAGATAGAGATGCACCAATCCGATATTAATAACTGTCGGTCCCCAAATTGAAAATAATTGTAGATCAGGTATCGTGACAATGTGACTGATGCATAAGAGCAGATCTATTCAGTCTAATTCTATACTTGGTGCTATTTTTATGATGATATATATATATATATATATATATAACGCCAAATCTCATATATTGATTTTGGTATCGGAAGTGAAAAAAGGGGATCGGTGTATCCCTAATCTCAGATGTCTACAGGTTGACCTGTGATTAGGCTACTGCTTGGAAAGGTCATGATGGGTTCAATAAACAAAACGTGTGTGTGTGTGTGTGCGCGCCTGTCTGCGTGTGTGTGTGTGTGTGTGTGTGAGTTGCAGGTGCTGGCTGATAAGCATGGTAATGCCCTGTGGCTGAATGAGAGGGAGTGCTCCATCCAGAGGAGGAACCAGAAGGTGGTGGAGGAGGCTCCCAGGTCAGTGGGCCTCTGTCATCGGGTCCAGCACTGCTGGTTCTGTTTCACACCAGGTTCTGGAGTTAAACAAGATTTAGGAACCCCTGGATTTTTCTGTGTGGATCTTCAACTTTCTATCCCTTCAGCTCTTTTGCAGTCTATCATTTCCAGCCAGAAGGCCTGACGTGTAGTGTGTTTTTGGCTTTTGACTTTATTTGTGTAACCTGAACATGGCAACACTCACAGTTGGATGGGAGGCAGAAACATGGCTGAAATATAGATATTTTCAATACATGTATGTAACTATTATCCTTACATTAGATTCCAAATATAATTTGGAGACACATAACTCTGGAAAAAATTAAGAGACCACTTAAAATTAGCAGTTTCTCTGATTTTACTTCTTATAGGTTTATGTTTGAGTAAAATGGAACATTGTTCTTTTATTCTATGAACTACTGACATGTCTCTGAAATTCCAAGCAAAAATTTTCTATTTATTTGCAGAAAATGAGAAATGAAGAAGATGCAGTGCTTTGAGACCTCAAAAAATGCAAAGAAAACAAGTTCATATTTTATTTAGAAACAACAATACTGATGTTTTAACTCAGGAAGCATTCAGAAATCAATATTTGGTGGAATAACCAGGAGGTTTTCAGTGGGGTTCAGTACAGTGGGCTCTTCATTTTTTCCAGAGCTGAATTTTAACGGAACAATTTTAAAACAAAAAGCAAAAACAGCCAGACTGAGGTTTGTAACAGCAGAACCACGATGTGCTTCTGGACCTCCAGAGCTCCTCAGAAAACATCCTAACATTAAATCCTAAATATATATAAAATCTGAATGATTGAACTGAACCTAAGCTGCGGGTCCTTCTCCCCGCTCCAGTACCTTCCTGGATCCAGACACACGGCGGGCCATGGGGGAGCAGGCAGTGCAGCTGGCCAAGGCTGTGAAGTATTCCTCTGCTGGTACCGTGGAGTTCCTGGTGGACTCCCAGAAAAACTTCTACTTCCTGGAGATGAACACGCGACTCCAGGTAAGTCCACTCCGGTCCAGCGGGAGGAGCTCCCCACTCTATTTGCTCATGTAATGCTTCTGGTTTGAGCTCCAGAGACATAAAAACAAAGAGAATCAATGAATGTTGGGAGGAAAAACTTTTGTAGTTTAACCTGTGGTTCAGTAATTCTGCGACAATATTAAAGTGAATGTTTACTGACTACCAATCTGTTGTTCTGATATTTCCTCTGTTTGACCTTTAACCTCAGGTGGAGCATCCGATTACTGAGTGCATCACGGGTCTGGACCTGGTGGAGCAGATGATCCGGGTCGCCAAGGGTTACCGGCTGCAGCACCAGCAGAAGGACATCCCCATCAACGGCTGGGCCATAGAGAGCCGTGTTTACGCAGAGGTCAGTGACACTCTGGACCTCTGAGGTCATCACAGAACTGGCTGCTGTTTGGCTCATATAGCCACTAAAATATCGTTTGTTAATAAAAACAAAATCCAACCAAATCTCCAATAAAGACACTTTATACATAAGATCAGTGACACGCTCACATCCTGCTTGGTTTGAGAAGTCAGACATATTAATGTTGTTGCTGTATAAAACTGGTCATATTAAGTATATGAATCCACTCTGTTAGTTTGCAGTTTGCTGGTTGAAGTCACTGGACTATTGCTGAGCTCTGCTGGGTGAGCAGGTGTTCATCTTACTGCCTGTTTTCCTGTAGGACCCGTATAAGTCCTTTGGTCTTCCCTCTATTGGACGGCTGTCTGAGTACCAGGAGCCTCTCGACCTCAGCAATGTAAGTTTCTGTTGTTGTCAGGGTGTCTTCCTGGTTACCTGGACAACCCTCTGTCTCTGTGAATTCCTGGTTACTTGGGCGACCCTCTCTCTCTGACTTCTGTGACTTCCTGGTTACCTGGACAACCCTCTGTCTCTGTGACTTCCTGTTTCCTCAATGTGAGCGTTGAGTAACCGGCTATGTTCTCCACCAGGTCCGGGTGGACAGCGGTATTGAGGAAGGAAGTGACATCAGTATCTACTATGATCCTATGATCTCCAAGGTGACGGATATTGGAAACACACTCATTGCCTCTGATTGATCTTCCAGAGCGGAGCAGTAACTGATCCGTTTTGTGTCTGCAGCTGGTCACCTACGGGTCGACCCGAGCTGAGGCTCTGTCCAGGATGGAGGACGCTCTGGACCACTACGTGATAAGAGGTAGATTCGGCCATGGCAACATCAGCATCTGGGCCAGTCTGCTCTGTTAAACACCTCTGGTCTGGTGTGCTCAGGTGTAACCCACAACATCCCTCTGCTGAGGGAGATCATCACGCACCCTCGGTTCATCTCCGGTGACATCAGCACAAACTTCCTGCCTGAGGTCTACCCTGACGGGTTCAAAGGTCACCAGCTGGACGCAGAGAGCTGCAGGGAGCTGCTGGCCTCAGCGGCAGCTCTGTACATTACTGCTCAGCTCCGCTCACGTAACATCCTGGGTCCACTCAGGTAACCATGGCTACACATACTACATGCTAGCTGCAGTCTGACCTGGGCTTCTGGGTGAACCTGAATCAAAACCAGAGGGAATCTGTGAGCTGGAAATGTGAAACTGGATCAACAAACTGGGTTTTTTTGAGCATCATTTTGTGCATAAGTAGTTTAGTGTTTTCTGCCCCTCTCAACATTTGATGACAGAAGTTTCCATTACAAATGTGTGCAAATCTTTTATATTCTGCTAATGTCAAATAAACACAATTCCGCAATTGTGGTGTTTAAATTAAATAAGAAAAAATAAAATAAAATGTCACGCAAATAAGCTTGTTCATGCACTAAATTATCAAAAATCATATCAGCGATGGATGTAGACGGTTGCATGAGCTGTATTCATAATTCAGCTGTGGCATGTTGCAGGGTATCCTCGGCTCCTGTGGAGAGTGGCTACTGGGAGCTGTGTGTGGAGCTGGGGGGAGAGCGCCACCAGGTGGACATCACCAAGTCAGGTGACGTTTACACTGTAAGTACTGGATAGAGAAGGCAGCAGGTACATTGATGTGTGATGCTAGTTATTTTAGTCTAAGTAGTGGCTGTTCTGACTCGTTTTCTGACATTTGGTGCCCATAGAAGAAGAAACATCAAATGCACAATACTCAGGATTTCAAAAACTCTTTACACTTTAAATCTAGGGATGCACCTATCCACTTCTGATACTGACATCTGAGGTTTAGTAAAAAAACCCTGCATAAATCTAATCTAATCATAAGTTACAAATTCATTTGATAACTCTGCACCAGTACAGCACCTTAAATACACCAATAGCTTCCCAAGCTTAGACAAACGTTTAAAAATAACACAACTTTGCTCAGTCAGGGCAATTAGGAGAATAACAGCCAATGTAAAATAAATAATAAAGAAACTGAAACTGATTAAAATGATAGGTTGGCTACCTCAGCCATGTAAAAATTAAGCTGCAGCAAACCTTTCAAATGATTCAGAAGGTGCAATTAGGAGTTCTAAATATAATGTTAAATAAATCATGAAGCATGATGTCGCTCAGAGCACAAAGCATAGAATTAGGCTGAAAAGACGATCCTTTAATGGATCGGGCACAATGTCACACTACCTGATCTAGATTTTTTTTTCAATATCGGGACTGATACAGATATTAATATCGGATTGGTGCATCTTTGCTAATGTACAACTCCGTTCCGTTTGCATGTTAATTCACATAAAACCAAGTGATTGGTACTGGTACATGTGGCCTCTGACATTACAGGTGGAGGCTGGTGGAGGGACGGTGGAGGTGTGTGGGCAGTGGAACCTGGCCTCCCCCCTGCTGCCAGTCTCTGTTAACGGTGCAGACAGGATGCTCCAGGTAACGCCTCCAGGTTGTTTTCACCGCACTGAAGCTGGTTGTATGTGATGCCGTTTCTCAGCTGACATTTGGTGTGTGTGTGTGTGTGTGTGTTGTAGTGTCTGTCCAGAGACGCTTCAGGAACCATAGTTCTGCAGTACATGGGCACATTGGTAAGACTGCATGCCAGCAGGAAGCTTTGTGATATCACACATGATGCTTGACAGGAGATTGTGGAGGAATTACCCAGAATGAGCTGGAGAAACCAGGAAATGATGCGGCTTCACTACAGAATGGATGGATGGAAATTAGTGCCGTCAATCTATTAAAGAGCCTAATTAGATTAGTCACATAATAGCACTGCGATTAATGATTAATCACAGTTCTTAACTCTGTAAAATTGAAATGTAAAAATGCGTGTTGTCCTAAAAATGCTAAAGAAAATTTTTTGTTGTCTCAAACCAAACGCCTCAGTTTTCCAAGTTTTTATATTCTGGAATGTTTAAAAGAAGTCTTTTGGTTGGAAATGACTCATTTTTTCGGTGGAAGGATAAATTAATCATTACAGTAAGTAGACGTAGCGGCTTGGTTTCATCCAAATGTCCATCACCGTGATTCTTAAAGCAAAATTTGCAGCCAACTCTCCTCGCTTATCTTTCCACTCTCCATGGGAAAAAGGCTTTCAGGTCAAAACAGGGAATGCGATTAATCTGCATTACGTAATATTAACACGATAAACCTTTTAGATTAATCGCATAATGTCACCAGCCCTAATGGAAATATTTGTAATGGTTTCTAAGTATAGCACATTTAAAAAGTTTGAGCCAGGCTTTTGTGCGACTTGATAACTGTGTGTGTTTTCAGGTGTGTGTGTGTTTTGTGTTTTCAGTTTAAACTCAGGATTTTGTCCCAGCGGGCAGCAGAGCTGGACTCCTACATGCCAGAGAAGGTGTCAGAGGACACCAGCAGCATCCTGCGCTCTCCCATGCCCGGAACAGTGGTGGCCGTGTCCGTCAAGCCTGGAGACACGGTAACGACTCTAATGTGTCAAACTGAAGGCCCGGGACCAAATCCGGCACGCCACAAGTATTTATACGGCCCTCTAAACTCCACAGGACGAAATAAGTAGAAACTTCAAGATAAATGTTATTTTATCTATCAAATCAAAGCTGTTTTTAATCTGTTTACTGCCAAGTTACATTAATGTGGAAACATGTTCAGTATTATTTAATTTTTAGAAGTACTCATCTAATGTAGAGAATCGGGGTCGCGCCGATCCACTTTACAGATGAGGCTGCAGTCAGGCATTAACGGATGCTTCCTCTGTAGGTTGCAGAGGGTCAGGAGATCTGTGTGATTGAAGCCATGAAGATGCAGAACAGTTTAACAGCTGCTAGGCAAGCAAAGGTAACCGTAGCAACGCCCCGTGGTGTTCTGCTAAGCTTGTCCGTTTGTTTCAGGAATCCGAATTAAAGCAGGAGAGCCTTTGATCAGCCGCTCCTCTCTGCCCGCAGGTGAAGAGTGTCCACTGTAACGCTGGAGAGACGGTGGGGGAAGGAGACCTGCTGGTGGAGCTGGAATGAGACGCATGTGGCCTCATCAACACTTCCATGGTCCACCAGCAGGGGGCCTTGTTGGACACTAACCTGTATCAGCTGTTCATTTTTCTGTTGCTTTTGGTAGATTTTATTAAAGTCTCTTTTCTTACATTCTGAGCAGATTTCCTTTTTTAATCACCAGTAGTATTGATTCTAAACATAATATATAGATTAAAGCATATGGTGATTAAAACATGTTTATTATAAATTAAATATGGATTCTAAGCATATTGCGACAAACTTATACATTGTGAACCTAAACACCTCCTGTTCTCACGATGAGCCTGGAATGGGAGGAGCTAAGTCTGGTAAGAACCAGGAACCTGCAGGGGTCAAAAAGCCACATGACCTCCAGAAACAGCAGAATTTGTAGAGGTGATGAGACAAAAATTTGACTCTTTCTGCTTTAATGATTTTCAGTTCCACACCGCAACCTTTAATTCAAATAATATAAATGTTATTTATATAATGTTGGGGAATACAAACCCTTCAGATAAATTCACTCACCTTGAACTTTGTTCTTCTGTTTTAAATGTTCCAAACACAAGAAAGAGCCAGGATATAAACACACTTCACACTTTTCTAATGTACATTTGGAAAACATTTAGTAACATTTAGCAGTTCCTTTTACATCAAGTTGTGGATTAAATTAAGTTGTATTAGAAGAGTGAACTGAATTTATCGGATTTAAATTTGTACTAATTTGTCTTTAGGTGTCAGATTTGTTTATTATGAATTGGTGTTAAATTTTACATAAAGTGAAGTGAATAAAACATTACTTTGGAAAGAAATTCTCTGTACTGCAAAAACACAATCAAAAACAACTATTTTGGTCAAGTTTCTAGTGCAAATATTTTAGAAGAGTTGAAATAGAACAAAACAAGTATATTTTCAACAAGATATAGAAGCTTGTTCTAAGTCAATCTCCATCCATTACACGCTTATCCCTAGTGGGGTAACCAGGGCTGCTGGTGTCTATCTCCAGCGAATGTATCGGGTGAGAGGCGGGGTCACCCTGGACAGGTTGCCAGTCCATCGCAGGGCAACAGAGTCAGACAGGACAAACAAGCATACACACACACCTAAGGAGAATTTAGAGAGGCCAATTAACCTGACAGTCATGTTTTTGGACTGTGGGTGGAAGCCGGAGAACCTGCAGAGAACCCACACATGCACAGAGAGAACATGCAGAAAGACCCTGGGGCTGGGATTTGAACCCAAGGCAACAACAACTCTACCAACTGTGCCACTGTGCAGCCAGTCGGAAATCAATAATCGCTTGATATTGATTTTTAAAGAAGTAACTATTCCATTGGAAAATTATTTCACTTGCAACAAGATATTTTTCCCCATGGTAGTGAAATAATCCACCAAATACTTTTTCATAATATTAAGGAATTACTGGCTTAAAACTAGCTCCTCTATCTCACTTAAAAGCTACTTGTAAGTTAGTCTTATTTCAAGATATTTTGCACTAGAAACTAAAGTAAAATAACATGGTAGGATTGTGTGCTTTTGCACTGTGCTATGTTGTGAACAGATTCAGGATATCAGAAAGAACTCAGACATTTTCCTTGATAACAGAAATCCCACTTGTTTTTATTTTTTTAATTTTTTTAAGTTTATAAAAGCATGATCATTTTTAACAGATCTCACATGATCCAGCAAATATATCGCACTGCTTTTTATTGAATCATCAAATTATCATAACAGAACATGATAACATGTATTATATACAATCACAATGGATACTTATTTTTCACTGGAAATGAAAGAAAATTCAAAGTGCAACCCATCATCCAACCCTTCCAACAGTTCAATGAATGTTCACTGCAGTGTTTCAGCTCTACAGTTTATCTGAAGTTTCTCATGTTGCTACATTTTTTACAGAGGGGAGAAAGCAGAGGAGGACAGGAAGCTGGATGGCTGCCTCCCAGCAGGAGGTCAGCATCATTTCATCACCTGTTGGTGTTTATCTGGCTAAACTGGGAGAAAAAAGAAAAGTAAAACCAGTGAGGGAAGCATCATCATTTCTAAACTGTAAAATAAAATAAATAAATGTCTGCTTCCCATTTAAATTCGCAGCTCTGCTCAGTCAGAAGGTTGAAGTGGGCTGTTTATGGTTCACTGCTAGGATGATGTGCTGACATCTTGGTCTTGGTAGATCGTAACCAGGGAAACAGTTGAGCGCTTCCAGTTGGATATTTCCCTGACTGACTTCCTACTTGGAGCACACAGAAGGCCTGCTGAGCCTGCTGGATCCCTCAGGATCCCACAGGACTCCCCTGGTTGGTCTGGTGGTGGAGCACCAACCTCCACCAGGAGGTCTCAGCTCATTACAGTAGTGTTAACATAGTGTTTTATATATTCTGCCTCCACACACACACTACCTGACCCCTTGTGACCAGCCTATGAGCCGATCACTGACCTTACAGCAGGTCATTGGTTCGATCAGTTGATCTCTGTTCTAGGGTCTAGACTCAGAAAAGACGAGGCTAAGCTGTTGAGGTTTAGCTCTGAATGTGGATCACAGCACACAGGAAATCCCTCCATCAGCCACAGACCTGACAGAAAAACCACAACAGGTCGTTCTGCTGTTCAGTAGTCGGCTGGTACCGAGTTCATGGTTTGGGGGGAGCCGGGAAACATTCTGGTGGTCCAATGGTCTTTGGATTGATTGATTGATTTGCAACATAAAGATCTGCTGCTGGTATTTGATAGTGTTTTTTTTTTCATGGTTAAAGAAATGGGAAAGAGAATCCTCCATTTTTAAAATGTGCCAATGTTCTGCTCTTTGGGAATCAATTTCCTGGTGCCAAAATCCTGTTTTGTTTTTCAAACTGTGTCATATACAATTTGTTTTTATAGGTTCAAACTGAGAAAGTGAGAAGAGATGATGTCTTTGTGACAGACTGCAGAGACGTGTCTGAAGGTCTTTGCTACAGCTGTCCGGTCTGTAGACTCACCAGATCTTCCTTTGGGTTTTTATGGTTTATAGGTTTGGCAGAATTAAGGGATTTCTACCTTCCAATATTTTTTGAAACTCTCCATCGTTTCAGACTGAGTGAAGAAGCAGATAAAGCTGCCTGGTGACTGGTCCACTCTGGCAGTGGACCAGTCAATCCCATAGTCTATTGACTATGGGATTGAACTGGGAACTGTGGTGGACTCAGAGATTTGGTCAGTCAGTTTGACTAGAGAGGCCAATTAGAAACAACGTCCAGCTTTCCACTACCACCGTAATCTAATACTCCTCTATCTCTATGACAGACACTCCATCTCTAAGGCAACAGGACAGTTTGGGATTTTTGATTTGAGGTTCTGTTAAAAGCAGTAGAAAATGTTTTAGTGAAGAACCAGCTCCGTTGGTACCAGAGGCTGAAGTAGTCCAAGGTTCCAGACCCAAAGCAGACTTCTAACCGTTTTCACAAAGCAGCACACCAACGACATTCCTGTGTTGTATAGAGAATGGAAAGTGTAACACTCAGTGGAACTGTGTGGAAACGACAGAAAGATGGTTTAAACAGCAAAACTATTAGCAGGGTTGAAATGAAACCCACTGCTTTAGTTTTGCAGCAGCTGTTCTGTTTCCAGGAAGGGGACGTTGGCGCGCTGCCTCCTACCTTCATTTCCCATGTCAGTAACCAGCAGCTGCTGTATAAACAACTTCTAATGTAAGCATGGCATCAGGTCAAAGGTGAATAAAGCAAAGGCCACATAAACTGAGACTGGAGATCTTTAAAGTCTGCTTTGGGCCTTCAGTCTCTGAGAGAAACTGATCTCTTTATAAGTACAACATTTCTTTATAAGTTAAAGGAACAGCCTGGAGTAAAACTGAATTTTTTAGCATTACATCATGTTAAAATGTTATTCCCTCATCAAAAACATGCACGGAGTGTTGCTAAGATTTTTTCATTCATGTTTGGGGAATCCTGTGGTGATCAATAAGGAGGTGCCTAAACGCTTGCTCTCACAGATCTCCACCTTTTCTACTCAGCTCCTACAGACAGGTGGCAGCAGCCATAACCACCTGGTGGAGCTGCGCTTCTGCTTAGTGCAAACACTTCTAAGAAAGATGTTAAAGGCTAAAATGTTGCTGTGTCAACTTTCTGAAAGCGGAGATTCAGAAAGGGCAGGAGCTTCTTAAAGAGACGGGTTCAATTTCAAGTAATTTTAAGTTAAATTGCAAAGTCGTCAGTTTATTTTAAATTATGTTTGATATATAAATATAAGCTTATAACAACTGAAAGTAACATATTGATTATGCTATAAAATGCATGATACTGCCCCTTTAAAAGACAACAGAAATCTACTTTGGGCCTTCAGCTTCTGAGACAAACTAATCTGGATTTATTAATGATTTATTAATGTTTCCAGTTATAATGACCACTCAAAGGCCTGTGTGAACTAAAAACCAGTTGTGTTAGGTAGGATGGTGTTTGCTTCTGAGCCTTCAATAGAACCTCATTTCAAGGATTCCATACTCCTCTTTTAAAACAGAGAGCTGGTCCAGATTTCCTGATTAGAGTTTGAGATGAAAAAGAGCAAAATGTGTGAAATGTTCTGTTTGTGTGACAGCACAGAGAGAAGTTAAATATGACCAAGAGTATTTACACGCATCTGTAACAAACAGACAGGGTGGTTCTGCTGCAGAAACTTTACTGGGACCTCATATTTTCATCTTTTAAAAAACAGAAAAAAATCTAATCACTTTGTATTGCCTTGTTGCTGAAAATGTGCTTTATAAATAAAATTACCTTTACCTTTCTTTTTCTTCTTTCAATAAAAAGTGAGCATATTGTCTTGTTTGCTGTGACAACCAATCACCGTGACTTTAAAAAACTGTTTTCTAATGACTTCCAACCCGATCCAGGATAGAGAAGGTGAACACACGAGGCCTGCAGCTGGTTGGACCAGCAGGAAGTTGTACGCTTGCTGGGTTCCTCTGGCCGCCCAACCCACACAAACCCAGCCCGGGTCAAAGCTCCGGTTGCTCTGCAGAGATGCGACAGACACCCAGCTGCTTCCCGACCCCCAGGATCCCCTCAAGGACTCCCAGAGGGGCCGCAGCCCGACTCCTACAGTGTGTGTGTGCTCAGGTTGATCCGGATGCTCAGGGAGCAGCAGAAACACAAAGAGTCCAGCATGAGGAGATGGTTCACATTGCACATTACTCTGCCTACACAGCAGCGTCTCTGAGGCGCCCGCCATCAGTTGTCCACCAGGCGCCTCCTCACTGTGCTTCACGTCAGGTTCACAGTTGGCGTCAGTCCTGCTCTCTGAGGTGGATGTCCCGAGTCCATTTGATCATCGTCTCTGGAGAGCGGTAGAGGAAGATCAGCTTAGAGTAAAGCTCCTCTTCCAGCTCCAGTTCCCCGGTTTCCCGAACCTTCAAAACACAGAAACATCGGTTATTTGGACCAACAATGTTCCAGGACACTTCCGTATCCCATGAAGTGAGCCATTGTGGAAAAACATGACATTAAACCAACCAACTATATATTTATAGAGCACTACAGCCACAGTGTAAAAGACCAAAGTCAGAGTCAAACAGAACATAAAAGACACAGCAACAGATAAATACAAGAAAGGAAACGGAGCAAAGCAACACAGAACAAGCAAAATAAAACCAGAAGTGTTCCTACACACATTCAAGTAGGAAAAGCCTGTCAAGATAAAAAGTCTTAAGCTTTGACTTAAAAGGGCTGAGTTTGATCTGAAGGAACCTGATTCTACATTCGAGGTGCTACTATGGAGAAATCACCTCCGTAGTAGAACCAGTGTTTGCGGTTAGTACATGGAACACTAAGTAGGAACTGATCTCAAAGCAACTCTGATAAATAAAGAGGGGAAAGGCCATTTAGGGCTTGGAAAATAAATAAAGATTAAAATGTCTTTTAAAATGGACGTGAAGCCAATGCAGAGAGGATAACACAGTAACGTGGTTCCATCTAAAAGTGTTGATTAAAAGACGAGCGGAGTGGAGGCGGTTCAAAGATGACTGGGCTACACCGACATAAAAAAAAGAGTTGCAGTAATCATTTCTAGAACTGAGAAAAGTTTGAACAATATTCTCACAGTCACAATGATTTAAGAAAGTCAACCTTCTTTCGAAGGTGTAAATGACAGCATCCAGATCGGACAAGATGCAATTTGTTTGTTAAATTGCAAAGCCCTGTCTGTCAAAGGTGACCCCGAGGTTTTTCACATTGTCAAACTTCCCAGGCCGGTTGCAGCTTTCTCTCCAAATTGGTCATTAAGAAGCAGAAAGCTTCTGAATTAACCACTGTTTGTTTGACTGCAGAGATTCAGTTAAGGAGAGAAAGCAGTGGATTACTGCATCCTGGCCCCACTGGTAAGTAAATGTGTAGGTCGTTTGTATTGCAATGTGGCGTCTCACAATAGAGCCCGACCGAAAAATATACAATGAAAGAAGTAAAGGGCCCAATATGGAGCCTTGAGGTGCCCAGAGAGGATGTAGATGAAGAAAAGCCATTAAGCATCAGACTGGTGGGACTTAAACCATTTCAAAGCTGAACCACGTATGTCAACAAAGTTGTGAAGACGAGATGGAAGGAAAAACTGGTCGACGGGGTCAAAGGTAGCAGTAAGGTCAAGAAGCAATGCAGGTATGTTGGAGTCGACTGACAGATGCTACACCTGTCCTGCTTTAGATTAATGAGGTTAGGTTTGGGTTTCTTTAAGGTCAGAAGTTTACATACAGTGCAGCACAAGCTTTTTCCCTCCCCTCTGATAGGTTTACACTGGAACTGATCCTTTAGTTTGACCAAAATGCTCTGCAAGAGTCAGGACTTGAATCTGACCGACTGCAGAGGGAACTAAGGATTAAGGTGATGGTCAAGAGGCATTCCATCCTCAAAGCCTTGAACTTGGATAATTAAAATAACAAATTAACCATGTAAAGTTATACTGGTTGCTAAGGAGGCTGTGAATCATTGTCTGAATTTGAAAAAGAACAGTAACAAAATTCTCATTATTGTATCATTTAGCAAATGGAGTTATTTCTGGTCATTCCTGACCTAAAGCAGGTCAGGTTTAGTCTGGCTTCAGGCCAGACGGTGAGAAACAAACAGCTGTGGGTTGAGTCCACCTTGCGGCTCGGAGTGAATGCATTTGGCCTGAACTCACCAGGAAGATGTCGGTACAGAGCTTCAGGATGCGGTCCACACAGGGCAGCTCCTCAAACATGATGGAGTGGGAGATCTCACTGAAGAAACCACGCACAAACTTTCCAATGACCAGGACCACCGACACATACAGACCCATTATCCTGGGAGGACGAGGAGGAGAACGGGTTAGGAAAGACCATCCAATCAGAGAGACAGAAACAGATCAGCTTCAATCTGACCAATCCCGAAACTAAATCAAATGAAAAAGTTTGTTTTACTCCAGATACACTTGCTTTTTTTTTTTTTTTGCCTTCGTTCAACTGAAGCTTACATGGTGACACACCAAGTCCTGTCATTTATGGCTGTCAAGTGATTAAAATTTTTAATAAATAATTATTGTTAAAAAGTAATTTACAGAGTTAACGAGTTCCAAAAATGTTTTTATTATGGGCAACATTTGATTAAAATAAGATGCAACAAGAAGAACATGTGATCATTTCTCATGTCTTTGATGCTTTTGTATTTATCATTATTCATATTTTAATTTATTCACAGCAGTTCAGTGTAACTTCTGATGTGAGATGGTGCTTTGCTACTTTGCCTCGTCAACAACAGTAAAACAGTTTCAGGGTTCCTCCTGTGCTGAAGCTGAGAGTGGAGATGTTTTCAGAGATTACGTTTTGAAGAGAAGTGTGAATACTATATAGTGTTACCGTAGCAACCCTGTGTCAGTGTGGTGAGCGACGTGTCTCCTACCCGTATCCAGCCAGGAAGCCTAGGCTCGGTGGGCTGACTTTGTCGTTGAATATGACCATGGGGAGGACGTTGCATGGCGGCCGGCAGGGCGCCACGGCGATGTCCCACCACTCCTGCCCCCCCGAGCCGTTCACAGACCTGTCGCTCTTCAGGGACAGGGTGATGTTCTGGTAATCAGCTTCATCGTCTGTAACACCAACACGTGTCAGTTAAACACACACTGACAGGGAAAATAAGGTATTCACACCCAATGGACTTTACATATCTCATTATATTTCAAACACACATTTCTATGCATTTATTTTTTAGGATTCCATGTGAAAAACGGAACAACATTTTATCAGAGCAGGTTCAAATGATATATGGCTTTTAAAAACTTCTGCCTGAAAATTTGATGTTCTTGTTTTCAGACTCAAAACTGTTTGGAACCAACTTATGCTGCTTCTGTGAACTTCCTCTTTCTAGTGCAGCCACAGATTTGGAATGAATCCGGGTCTGGTCTTTGACTGGACCATTCTAATAACAATCTGCTTTGACTGAAACCTTTGGGTTGTCGTCTTGCTGGAAGGTGAAGCTGCTTATTCTCTACTGTTGACCTCCGAGGTCAGAAACAGACTCAGAACAAAACTCTTTTAACTGACAGGACTTTAATTTAAGTGCCTGCTGCACTTTTCAGATTTTACTTCAAGTATGATTTCCCTTCCACATCATATTACATGCCGCTTTGACTATACCACGACATCCCAACAAGCATTTGAGGTTCTAACTTGACACAAAGTGAAAACTTTCAGGTGGTGTTGAGAAGGTTGAACAGAGAAGTAACTGATTGAACTCTGACCTTTGTACAGCTGACTGACTGGTTTGGCCTCAGCTCCATTGGGGGCTCGCATGTAGTTAGGGAACATATGAGGAACGAGCCTGTGGAGGGAAAGGGGAGTCAGTGATCTGCTAGGACTGAATCTTTGATCACAGCTGGAGGGTTTCAAGCTTTGCTGAACTCACACAGGCTCAGTCCGGTTGCCGATCAGTAGATAGGCCAGCTCTTCTCTGACTGGGTTCCCAGGCTCCAGGTCTATCGAATGTTTACCAAACGTGTGTTCAACGGTCCCACCTTTCCCCAGATCCCTGTAGGGAACACACACATTTACACACACACACAAGCGGGAGCTTGTGTGTGTGTGTGTGAACTGTAGCTGCATTTCCATTACAAATGTGTGCAAATATTTGTCTATATTCTGCTACAATACAATTTCAAGATTGTGGTGTTTCCATTAAATAGGAAATAAAATTAAAATCACATATGAATAAATTTGTTCACATGATAAGTCATTAAAAATCATGGCAGCGATGGATCTGAACAGTTAAATGAGATGTATTCATAACTCAGCTGTAGCTCTAGTGCTTATCAGCCAATCAGAGGAGAAGGTGGTGTCTTATTCAGTCATTGGAGCGACAAGCAGCTTATACTTGGAAGTGATTATGTATGCGGCGTTTTGGGGAAATTGTAGTCGGTGATTTTGCAGAAGAGCTGTGGATTCAAAACTTTGGAATGACACGCAACTTTTTCTGAACTGTGTGAAGGTATGAGAGCTCTGGTGGAAACAGCCGCACATTGTCACTATGTCGTGACATTATGTTATGAGACAGATAATCTATGAAGAAAAAATAAATAAAAAATCCAGCTCCTCTGCTTCCTCCTCTCTGATGCCAGTGCTAGAAAGAAGCAACCAATCAGAGCCAGGGAGGCAGGTCTTAGTGCTGTCAATCACAATCTCTCTGCAGCTCCTTCCTGTTAGCAGATCATGTTGTGAATGCTAACACGAGTTAGCATGGCCACAGATGACTGCAGATAAACAGTTGTTCTGTAACAGTAAGTTGCTTCTCTGCTATCAGCATGTTGAACAGCGTGAAGATGAGGCTGATTGACAGTGCTAAACCCCCCCCCCCCCTTGACTCTGATTGGCTGTTTGGGTTTGGGAGTGGTACATTTCTTCAGATAGCAATAGCAGGAATGTGTAGGACAATGATCTGTTCACATATTATCTGTCTCAGCAAACTGTCATGACATGGTGACAGTTTTAACAAATATGTAAAACACATGTTCTCTTGAGAAGTCACATGCTGCATCTTTAAACACATTTTTTTTGTAGTTTCAATTTGTGCGATCCTATGGATAATGGAAACGTAGCTCATAAAAACAGCCTTCTCAATAAGAGCTAGGAATGTGCAAAAGGCAGCAACATGCACTGCACAGCTGGAATAAGTCTGACCTCTGGAAGGTCCAGGCCAGGCGAAGGGTCAGGTCTACATGGCTGTTCAGGAGCTCCTTGATGACCTCCTGCCTGCTGGGGGGGCTGATCCTCCACACGGACCCTGAACTGCCCTCGATCACAGCCGTCACGATGTCCTCATAGCTGTACAGAGTGATGAACTGCATGGCCACCTAAACGCAGGGACACACAGAGTTCAGAGACCTGGGAGCATCATCAGTTCTCACCGAGTCTACGGAGCAGTGATGATGAAACTGGATTTTATATGATATTTGGACTTTTCATCAACACACTGAAAACGGCAGCTGGGAGAAGTCAGTACTTACGGCATTGTCTCCAAACGTCTTGGTGAGTTGGTCGTACTTAGCAGCTGTGAAGGGATGGATGGACTGCTGCTGCACGCTCATGGTGAACAGGGGCTGGAGCACAGGACACAACATGCTGCTTTATGGAGCCATACGGTGCCACTACATGTGGTTATGATAACAAGTTTACATACACTGCTTGGAAGTTGCTTAATTTAGGTTTGTCAGTTTTTTTCAATCATTATCTCTACAGGGACTGAAGAAGTCTACAGGAAGGCAAGTCGATATCTTAGTATTTGCCACAATAACGAAAGTATTCATAAATTCATTAGAGAACGTCTTAATAGAAAATGCTTTGGTTTTTACTTCACTGCGTAAAGTCAAAGCCTCATTAACACATCGACACCTGTTCAGTCTTCTTCTACAGCAGCTAGATTCACCATCGTACCAATAAACTACACAAAATAACATCCTTTAATGATACTTTTGAATTTATTAATCCTCTTATGGAACCAACCGTGTAAAAAAAATATTAAAATGTAATTTTTCACTATTCTATAAGTTTATAGTTATAACAGTCTTAAGTTTTTGATGAGGTAACAACATCATAACATGATGGAAAGCTTAAAACAGTTGTTGGTCCTTTAAAAAATGTATTTATGCCCATAATGAATCTAGCTAAACTTCTCAACAGAACTATACATTTATGATTCCTATGACAACCAACAGCATCCTGTTTACGCATAAACCTTAATATTTAATTTCATTTTCTATAGTTTTGTAAATGACGTTTTGAGGTGAAGCTGAACTAAGGCTGTATTTAGTCTGTTCTTTTAACATAACAGGACTTATGGTACAGAACAGTGACTTTGTTTCAGTTTGTATGAAAGCGCATGATTACCTCATAACCACCTAGTTTGAAAGTGACTGTGACATCAATTGGGTGGTTAACTACGCCCACCACCGATCTGACCAATGAGATGAAGAGAAGAGGAAACCAGATGATGCAGATTAAGAAGAAGATAATAAGTCCGCCCATGCCGTATTTCACAATCTTCTTCTTTTTCTGGCCCTTAGGTTGAGGGTATTTCTGAAAAAAATAAGATTGAGATTATAGAAATATTTTTATGACCACACAGAACAGAACCTATAGAGTTGGTTTGAGCATTTTCTGTGAAAATATAAAAATAATCATTTAAAGTCACTTTCCACAGGATTTACAGGATTAAACACGGTGAAACAATTAATGACAAACAGCTTCAGCAAGTCTGATTCGATCCAGCTTTAAATCTGTTGTGATTGCTTTCATTTGCCCCTCAGAATATGAAACACTGTAAAACGTAAAATATTACCAGTTTAGAGCTCTAACAATGAGTTTGAGTCATCTTTTCTCTTTTGCATAATTGGGCATGTTTTTGTGAAGCACTTCCTTGACATATTTGACAAGTCTTAGACATCAAACTTTTCTGGTGCGAACCTTTTCTGTTTCCCGGCTGCATTTTATGATGAAGATGTTGGCATAAATGTCCTCGACACACATCCAGTCTGACAGGGACAGGGTGGTGTCAGTCCAAACCCAGTCCATCACCGCACGCAGCTCCACCAAGAATGGAACGAGGCGAAACCTAGACACACACACACACGCACGCACACACACACACACAGATATAAAACCAACCCAGACTGGTTATCCATCACAGGACTTTTGTCCTGCAAAAGTCAAGCACTGGATTCACTGAAATGAATCCAAGAATATGAACCTATATAGTCACATGTACAGAAGAGACAATTACGGTTGCTATGGTTGTGATATTTCCTTACCCTTGGAAGAGAAACAGGTTGAGGTGGTTGTATTTCTTGGTGAGGAAGTTGCCAAGGATACGGGTGGGGTAACCGCAACGGATCTGATAGGCTGACAGGCCGAAGTAGATACACTTGACAAAGTACCAGAGCTGGGCCACAAAGTTCTGATTGAACATCCTAAAGCAAGACGGACAAACAGATCATATGTTCAGCTCTTTTATTTAGAAGGTCAGGTGATGTGTTCAGGGGTTGTTGGACTTCACAGTTTCTGGTCAAAGTTCTAGTAGTTTAGCAAACGTCTGTTTTGTGGTGACAGCTAACGCAGACACTGCCAGCAGAACCAGATCCTGGACACCAGTCATGTGATCCAGTCAGGACTCACTGAGGTTTGTTGGTTCAAGTTCTACTTTCATGTCTGCACAAATCGTTTGTATGAAGCAGGTTATGAATGTCACAAAGTGATCGGACGTAACCTTTCCGTGACAGCAGGCAGGATGAAGAACATCCACAGATGAATTCCCAGAACCAGGATCACCTGGAGGAAAACAACGGCACCAGGTGAGCAGAGCTGACAGGAAGTGACGGGTTGAGCTCTCAGAGCAGTCAGCTGATGGCTCAACAAGCAGCTTTCTGAAGCCAAGCAGCTTGGAATGCATGACATGAACCTGAAAGATGAGTTTCCCCAGAACGGCCTTGCGCAGATACAGAGCTCTGTCGATGATCATGGTGCTGAACTGGATGAGCAGCATCACCAGGAAGGCCTCGGGAACCTGATCCTCCGACAGGGTGGATGCTATGTCTGCTGCAGCGCTGTGCTTCTGAACAGGACACAGGATGAACTCAGGTTACATTTAACTTTCACTTGAAACGAGTCAGATGGCAGCAGCAGGATTAAATGTGCGCGAATCAAGTTTGGTTGCATTTAAGTTCTTGTCTGGTGTTGTTCCTTTGATACAAAAATAAACTAATGGACAGATTGAAACTCTACTGACATTTAGAAAACCCAAATGACATTTAGCAACGCATGGTTGCTGGAAAAGACAACAGTTTTGTTAACTTACCATCCAGAAACCACTTGCTGCATTCTTATTGGTTGTGCAGGAGGCTCTACTTCTGCTTTTCAAAGATGTAGGGTTGTGTAATTGTCCATGTTTGCAGCCATTTTCACATTTGGGTGTAAACATCGAGTTAGAGGGCATGGCCAGCAGTGGCTTATTTAGATTTAAACAGCTAAAACAGCTTGTTTTTGTTTGGTACATTTTCTTCTATAGGATATTGATATTTGTGGAAGCGTGTAAAGAAAAAAAAAAAACATCCTTGTGTTTCCAGTATAATGACAAGAGCAACAGCTCTAAATAAATGCTATTTGTGCTTTTTATGCCATTCTGTTGTGGAACTTCAATGTAATTATTCCATGAAGAAAGTGAAAAATTTCTAAAACCTGTATTTGTTGTTATATATGTATTTAAAAACATTAGTTGGTTCTTAATCATCTTTAGCCAAAGTTATTAAGAGCCATTGTGGCAGAC
Source organism: Poecilia latipinna (assembly GCF_001443285.1). Taxonomy (NCBI): domain Eukaryota; kingdom Metazoa; phylum Chordata; class Actinopteri; order Cyprinodontiformes; family Poeciliidae; genus Poecilia; species Poecilia latipinna. The sequence goes on along the minus strand of NW_015113710.1, from coordinate 134,521 downwards.
CTCTGGTCTAGAACCTCAGATTACTATTATAATGGTGTGAGAAGAGGCAGCCTGGTTCCAGTAGACAGTGAGTATTAGTACGTCTTAGTTTCAACGTTGCTCTGTGTGTTGATTCCAACACTGAGTGCTGCAGCAGCAGAGGTAAACATCCTGGATGACTGTGTGTGTAGTTAGGTGAAGCAGTCGTCTCTTACCCCAAAGGCCCAGAAGCCAAAGATGATGATGACAAAGTCAACGACATCAGTGAGGAACATCAGGGCGTAGACATCTGTGGAGGCCCGGTATTTATCTTTGGTTATACTCCTAAAGAAACTCTGAGCCGGCTGCTTCACATTCTGGAACCTGCAGAGAAAAACACACAGGTTTGATGTTTACTGTCACTTAAAATGGATTCAACCGAGCAAAACATGAAGTTACTGAATCGGTTTTAAATAACTGATGGCCACTACAGTAAAACTTTCCCACAGTGATTTTATATTGCATGTCTTACCCTGTTATGAAGACTTGTTGTATCTTGTGTCCCACAGCGATTAATCTGAGTAAGGCCTCACTCTTTTTGTCTTTTGTTTTCTTATTCCCCGGTTCCTTCACAGACTCTGCCGTCTCTGACAGAGACTCTGTTATAAAAGAGAACACAAAGAGCTCAATAATCTTTGAAAGTCATACAAGGACACACAACCTTTTAGGCGATCTAAGCTCACAGTAGATAGTTGGAAGCCTCATGATGAAGGAAAAGCAAGAATAGAGGGGAAGACAGGGGTCCATTACAGGTGACAGAGTTGCAGCAAAAAATGTACTAGTAATAATCCAGTAACATGTCTTGTTCATACTCTAAAAGGCATCTCATACTCAAAATATTGAGTAGAAAGATCAGATTCTAGTTTGGTTGTGGAAGGCTGTGTGGTCCTGGTTTAATCGAAGCAGACTTTGAGCCGACCCCATTGTGTGTGTGTGTGTGTGTGTGTGTGTGTGTGTGTGTATCAGGGTGAGCAGTAAATCATTCTGAAGTTGCACAGGAGACAGTTCCTCTGGTAGTCTGTTCAAGCAGCTTGGACCATAAAATGGTTTTGATGAACCAGGCCCAAAGTCTGCAGTTAATGTTAACACTGCAGCTAACTCAGGACGATACAAACCTTTGCTGTCCTGTTTTTTTGCTTTTTTGATTTTTCTGCGGAACCGGACGCTGCCGTCTCTCTTCGGGACGTCCCCTGTCAACCGTTTGCTGTCCCTTTTCAGGATGTCCATCATCAACCGTTTGGTGTCCTTCTTCGGGACGTCCCCTGTCAGTGGTTGACTATCTCTCTCCCTCCCGTCCAGAACATCCACGTTGTTGTTCCTGGTTTCATGCTTACCCCCTGGCCCATCAGGCAGCGCCTCAGCTGCATCAGGTGGTTGAATGGTGGCGGCGCCTGAGCTGGGACCCGCTTCTTCAATGTCCTACGTCATCAGAACAAAAGTTTTTATTCAGTGAAGCTGTTATCTCATGTTGGTTGACGCCTTCATAAAATGTAAGGTGACCAGTGGTCAGGTTCTTCAGGGCTGGCGTTGTGTTACCTGGTCTTTTCTTTTAGCGTCTTGAGCTTCCTCCTTCCTGCTCCCGTTTTCCTCTCCTGCTATGATGTTATGTCCATCTTCTGATGGCGCACACTGCTCCTCCAGTGGGCCCTCGTGATCCCACAGACCGTATTGCTGTGCACACACACAAAAACACTGCCTAATGTAACAGAAGTGTCATATTCATAGGGCTTGTGGTCAGGGTTTGGTCTTGACTCTTCATCAGGTCCACTTCAGCAGACCACTCAGCATCCTGCTGAGTCCACACTGTGTCTCCTCAGGTAGGAACTTTATTAACATAATAACACGTCTGGATAGCTTTATAGAGCTAACTCAATAAAGCATTCCCATGGCAACACCTGAAGCTCTGAGCTGTCTAGCATCTGCTATGGCTGATGGGTTCCTCTATGGTCTGACTGATCCACTGTCCCACCCTGAAGGTCACTGTCTCAGTGCTCCCATGACCTCTGGCTCCACTACAACCTCTCCACTTTCATCTTTCAGCCATTTTTATTTCTGGAGCTTCTCTTGTTCACTCATCTATCATTACTGCCTTCACCAGTCATCATTATGTCGGATTTGTCTGGCTCTGGAGGTCCTGTCACTGCAGCAGTCTACCGATGTGACTCTGAGACATCCTGCCCACGCCGGGTCCAGATGGTTCTGGACACCAGTCCAGCTACTTGGTTCTGTCTTTTCCTGCTTCCATCTTTCATCCTGTATGTGCATCTTTGCTGACCCTGGATCAGCTCCTGGTGTGAGCGACCCCAGCCTCCACTGCTCTTAGCATGTTGACTCTGTTGGGTCTCTGCTTATCCGTCTATATCAATATCCTGTTTTGTTCAGGGTCAGGGAAGGGTTGCAATCACCAGGCAGGAAGCATATATACACTAGACATGTTCTATACACACACTTCTCTGGTCAAATTATAATATTCTAAAATGCATGTTTTTGGACTGCAATAGCACAGGAGAACATGGAACATTTCAGTTTATATAGGAAAACCCTCATTCTGGGTCAGATTACGGCTGGGCATTTATTGTGTCATCCATCATTTACTGAGATAAAATCATGTAATGATAATTTTGATGATTTTGATCATAGAAATTATCAAAATCATTTACATAATTTTACAATTAATGGGAATTAATTATTCATTAATGGGAATTTATTCTTGTCACAATAAATTAAACAGATTAAAGGAACAGATTTAAAGACACACAGCAACAGGTTTTCACTGAGAGGCTGCGAGCAAACACTGACCGAAAAACACACAGCTGGCATCAAGGGAAGAAATCAATAGAGAAATCCCAGCTTGACCAGTAAAAGGAAGGGAAAGCTGTTCAGAGCGTGTGCGGCATGATTACCGTCAGCATTCACTGACCATGAGGAGCGATCTGTGGAAGAAGAGAGCCAGCAGCTGCAGGAGGTCATATTTGATGTAGCTGTCGGTTTTCTCCAGGCCAAAGATGCGCGGTGGGAAGAAGGGCTTGTCTTCGTTCAGGGTCATCTCATAAACACTGTTCCATGGAAAGAAACCGAACTGGAAGATGTACTTCAGCACCACCATGGCCTGGGAAGAGGCAGAGTGGCACAACGGTCCCATTAGTGTGGTGGAAGCTCAGCAGTACATGTGAACCGCTGAGCTTCCACCAGCAGTTCACCAGCAGTGCATCACAGACACTGATTCTCATCAAACAATGGAGAAAATGTCAGTGATTAGTAAAAAGAACAGTGACTCAGTCAACCTCCATCCTGATCAGGCACATCTTTATTTACATCATTAAGGATGTAAATGATCATTAAGATGTAAATGATCATTTACATCCTTTAAATAAAGATGTAAATTAGATGTAAATAAAGGGCAATATGAATAAAGTCTATTATTATTATTACATCAAGGAGTTTGCTTCTTTATTCTGATATGAACTCAAATCTACACACACACACACACACACTACATACACACA
>NW_015113710.1:125533-127387 GCF_001443285.1 Poecilia latipinna | reverse complement strand
GTAGTCTTGTCCCAACTTTTAGGATTATTTTTCTTCTTGGTTAAAATCCTGCTGAAGCATTACATAGCCATCCTGTAACATGTTTTCACAAAGCTAATCTTTTTTAAACCAATATTTAAACATCATTAAGAAAACTGTTACACTACGAGCTCTGTATTCAGTGATGTATGGCGCAGGAAATGTACCTTGAAGGAGTCACCATAATAATCGCTATGAACTACAGAGCGACACAGAAAGTCATTTCCGCCTGTAGCCATTAGACTTTACAATGCCCAAGTTTGAATAACGTGATTCAAATTTTCTCTGCGCTCATTTATAGATTATTTATAGATTAACATATTTGCGATTCTAGAAACCAACTGCATAGATCACAATCAGTTCGGGTTCAGCACAGAGGAGAACAGAAACAGAAACGAATCCCAAACTGCAGGAAGTAACAGCCACAAACACAGAGACAGAACAGGAGGATCTTGGGTAGCCGGTTCACCCTCCTTTAAGTAACAGTTCAGATCGTCTCCCAGTTTGGACTGCAACATGGTCACCAGGACGTTTACCAAACTAAAATGCTTCAATATATCCCAAAACTGACAATGATTGTTTCCCTAAAAAGTCAAGGCTACACACAGAACTGACTGAACACCAGGGGGCGCTTGTTGAGCACCTGATGGTGTTTGTTTCTAATGGTGCTTAAAATAAAACTGATTGCTAAACACTTGGAGGCATGTTTCACTTCATCCAGCAGAAAGGCCAGGAAGTTTGGCTTTGCACACAGTAAAGCGCAGATTTAAAACACGAATCAAAAACAAAACAAACGAAACAAAAAGCTGCTTAGCAGTTAGAAGGTTTTCATTAGACTTTTTCTACTCCTTACTGAACAGGGTCTAAATAAGTCTTGATGTGTTTCTTGTTAAAATGTAAATCAAAATAGAAAATTTCAAAATGTACATTTAGAAGATGGCTGACTCATATCCTATCAGACTCAGACTTCTTTGTTGAATAAAAAGATCATTTTGAATTTTCTCAGGCGTGTGAATAATTATGGACCCAACTGTATATTAACCTCTCAATCTCCACTGCTGTGATGGATCACTGTCAGCTTAACAATTTTCTATTCTGCTGTTTAAAAGTAAGCATGCGGGTCTTCGAGCTCCAGCATTTCATCATTACCAGACCTCCTTGTATAGAGAAAATCATTTACTGCTCCACCCTACCGATCTGAGATGAAAGTGGATAGTTCTACTAGCGGGTCGACTCTGGCTCATTGGATGGAGTCCACCTGTCCTTTGTTGATGTGCCTCTGGGCAAGGCACTTAACCCCAGGTTGCCTTCTCATCTGTGTATCTGTGTGTAAATGTGTGTGTTTGTGAGTGGGAATGCGTGAATGTGGCTGAGTTCAGTCCATCCACCATCTGATGGTGAAATGGCATTTTCACAGTTCCGATGTGAGCGTACCTCTGTGTAGACTATCGCTGTCATCCAGAACCGCTTGGTTGGTCTGGGAGCAGACAGCATGGCCCACAGGAAGACCAGCATGGGCAGGACCAGGGATATGACCGAGGCACTGACCACGTTGTTCAGGACCATGATGAAATAGCAGAGCAGCTCGGAGTTAGCTGACAGCAGGTTGAACACGGCTACCAGCAGCCTCAGCAGGCGGTTCTGGTTGTTGAAGAACTCTCTACTCTGCTCCAGCTCCTCGATGAAAAACGCCCTGAGGAGGAAAATAGCAGAAGACATTGACCGCACGTCACAATATCTTATCGTCTTTATCAGAGATTCCTTAAAAACTCACAACATCAAAGATCAGAGCTAAAATACACCTTATGTGTTGTTAAAGGGATAGTATTATGTATT
>NW_015113710.1:116830-122220 GCF_001443285.1 Poecilia latipinna | reverse complement strand
TTATGTGTTGTTAAAGGGATAGTATTATGTATTTTCCAGGCACATGGTGTAAAATGATGTAAAGCTCAAAAGAGTCGATTTTACATAATACTGCCTCTTTACTTATCAGCATTCTCCTCCTACACATCACCCATCCTCTGCATCCAGTCTGGTGTTGCTGCTGCAGAGTCACAGCCCTCTGTAAAGTTAGTAAAATAAATCTCCATGTTCAGATGCCTCACCTGTTGGACAGGATCTCACTGGCTGTTCTGGAGTGTCTGGTTTGTCTTGGCGGTTCTGGTTGTAGTCCCATGCTGCTGCTCAGGACGTCTTCAGTGAGGAGATTCCCATTGCTGCTGCGCCTGGGGGTCTCCAATCTGTCGTGTAGAGACACACAGTACATGTGAATACAAAGAACCAGAAAACATTTCAGAACAAACTGTTAAAGATTCATATTATTTTTATTCTTGGGGAAGCTGCAGCATCTCAAGCAGACCCTTCAGTAACAACATGTTCATGTTGCTAGTCATGCCATGAGAACTACATTAAGCTACATGACTAAAGCAAAGCATTTACTGGTTTGGGTCTATGTGATGTTTTCTGCAAAACTAAGTTATTATTATGGAACTTGGATATAAAGGTGAAAGCTTTAAGAATCTAGACATAGGACTCTTATTTTGAAATAAGAAAGGAAGTAGTTCTTGTGTTTCCCCTGGACTGGCTCATATACTCACACATAAACCTTAAGAAGCCTCCAACTGTATTAAATAAACCCTTCTAACCCAGTAGACAGGTTCAAGGTTCAGAATTCACAGATTCATCTGTTCACAGATTTTTCTGCAGATCATAACTTCAAATTATTTGTGATTAATAATTCATAAAGTCTTAGATTTTCTTAGAGAAAATTTAAAATACTTTAAAGAAAACACAGCTTAGGAATCTGAAAAATCAAGACATAATGCTACTGAACACGCTACTGGCTGCTGACTGCAACACAACCAATTGTGAAGTGCCATTTACCTTTATTGACACTGATTGGCTGAACCCCCAAGATGGTTCCTCTGTGCGTATTAATGCATATTAAGATGTATTTGGTGTTTGAACTATTAAAATGGGCAGTTGTGAGTGCTTCTAGAGGATTCTGCTACTAGCAGGTGGTTGTGTTCGCTAACACCAGTACACACAGCGGTCCACTGTAGTGTATTGGATCATCTCATAAACTGGATGTACTGGACCATTACTAAACAGCCAATACGTTTCTTGGTTTGAAGGATCATACTGTTGTTAATGACCAACCATCCTGTCTTTTCAGAACTATATCAAAGATTACTATTTTTAACAACTGTTTCAAAGTGGAGTAGGGTTAGGGTTAGGGTTAGTGGAGTGTGTTTTACAGAAACTGCATCAAAAACAAAACAAATAAAAAGAAAAGACGCAGTTACTCTTGAGAATTAAAAAGAATAAGGTTGAATAACATTGAGGCTTTAAAAGCTGGTATCATCTGCATTAGGCAGCATGAAAGATGCCATCACCTCGGTGACGACCCTGTGCCCTGTGGGCTCAGCTTCTGTCCCGATTGCAGAGAGACCAACCATCTGTCTTCCTGACATGGAATCAGCCCACCAGGTCAGTGGAAACACCTCTACTCTACAAGGAAAGACCTCAGGTCCAAAAATAAGAAGGCAAAGGCCGACTTTAGCCAGAAGTCATTTCTCCATTCGTGACCCTGAGAGAAGTTGAATGGGCATCAGGAGCAGCAGAGATGATCAATGACCCAGGAGCATGTTTCTGCCTGAAGCAACAAACACGTTCCATGTCTGTATTGAGCGTTTCAACACGTCCCACAGATCTAGGCTCACTTTCCTCGGAGTATTCAAAACAACATTCCAGATCGAGTCCTGGGCGGCTTTGGTCATGATCTATGACATCTTCACTATATCCCTCTGAGTCCTAAAGACTTGCTGTGGCATGAAGGACTTTAGTCTGGTGGCAGAATGAAAATGTTCAACCCAAAGACTCCTTTAGCATCAGACTGGGACTGGTGCTCCTACAATAAGAACTAGTTTACATCAGACACAGTTGGGTCACCAGTTGAAGTGACCCCAGTTGAAGTCCAGGATTTTCTAACATCAGCCTGAATGTACGACCTTTTCCTACTTTATGGTGCTGCATTGATCAGTTTTTACCAAAGTTATGATTTGTGGTATGTTAAAACACGTTGACAATATAAAGGGTAAGAAGTTGTTACGATCAACGTCACACTAACCTGCTTCTGGTAGCCTGTTCTGGATCCAAACTTGTGTTCTGACTGGAACTCTCACTGTTCTGGGACACCAGGTCTTCTCTGGACTCGGCTGTGTCACACTGCAATGACCGGGAAGACACACATTCAAAGTTTGTAGAACAGACATTGTACAATTGTAAAATTATTATTTTAAAATGCTCATGCTTGTGTTCTTGTGCATTTGGTCCAACAAACAAACCAATGTAAAGGAAGAAAGGTTTCAGCTCTGCACACACACCTGCTTGATTTTGTGGATGATGAAGTAGCGTTCGTTGCACAGGACCGTGGATGTGTCTCTATACTGCTTCGTGAGCAGATTGAGCCACTGGGTCACTCCGTCCACCATGGCCAGGATAATGGCAAACAGGAAGCGCAGGATGTCCAGGATCTTCTGCACCATCTCTCCATGCACTGCAGCACACAGCAAAAAAATCAAGACCCTGTCTATAGCTTGGTTGGTGCTTCCTAATTCAATGTCAATGTCAAGTTTATTTACACAGCACTGCTAAAAACAGATTTGAACTCCACCAAAGTGTTGTACCAGGACATATGAAAAATATAAAATCAGATTAAAATTAAACAATGAAAAGAAAATAAGACTAAAACATAACAGAGAAGTTACAGTATCAGAAATCAACTGAATGCCAAGAAATAAAAATATGATTTAATAACATGTGGAAATATTCCATATGTTAAATCCAGATACAAAAGTGCAAATATACGTTTAATTCAGCAGCAATGCAGGACAATATTTTCCCCTAAATTGCAAAACTTTAAAGTTGTGAATCATAAATATGACATTTCAAAAGACCAATGTCATCCAATTTTTTCAATTTCATTTTTGTGATTATTGACAGCTCTGATTTATAAATATAACTACTATTATTATTCCTGCCTCAGAGATTGAGCATGTTATAAATTATTCAGTCACTGCTTAGTGTTTGGTTAAACTATATTTCGGTCTATGCGTACGCCCTCCAATAGCATCTGGTTGTAATTTATTCCACAGCTGAAGCCAACCAATGAGAATGCAGCTCCAGACCCAGGGTTAGGTCCAACACTGACCAGTTATGGGTATTCATTGTAAATGTTTACCTACCAGACTCTTCCTCCTCAGGTTCCTCAGCTTCACAGATGTCATCGGCCTCCTCAAATACTTCATCTGCACAAGCTACATACACACACAAGAGAACAAGAGATTGATGAGCTTGTTGCAGTACAGCTGAGCAACTTTACCTGACATGGTGTCGTAGTTTAGCAATTCATCATAACTAGGAATGAGAAAAAGAATTGAATTGACTTAAGATGTATTTTGTTTTTTTTTTTTTAAACACACACATAAATACACAGAACATTTACTAGATAAGTCTGCACCAATACAGAACACTGAAATACACCAATAGATTAATAAACTTGATCAAGCATGTAACAACACAAGTTTAATTTATTCAGTCAGAGCAGTTAGGAGTAGAACAGTCGATGTAAAATAAATAAAGAAACAAATTGACAAAAACAGCAGATTAACTACCTGTACGAAATAAACTGCAACAAATCTTTCAAATTATTCAGAAAGTGCAACTAGGAAATCTAAATATAATGTAAAATAAATAATAAAGCATGACGTCACTCGACGCACAAATCATAGAATTAGGCTGAATAGATCTGCACTTATGGATTGGGCAAATTGTCACCGATATCTGTTTGAAGATCTATTTCAGTCAAATCCAAAGACTTTTACTAGATTCTGAGTTTTATTGGCACAAAGTCATTACCCTTCAGAGTAAGAGCCTCCTGTTGGGAATCTCCTCTTTCTTGTCTCTTTGTCTCTTTTCTTTTGACAGCCTTCATGTGTCTCTGATGTCTCTGGCGTTCTCTCAAAGCTGCCTTCACACTCGTCACCCAAGCCTGGTATGCCAACTGGGAGACACATTTCCTTGTAACAGCTGTTAATTTATCGACATGCATGAACTATGAGGATGACTGTTGGGTTCTGACCTGGCACGCAGTCTGAGCCTGAGGCTTCTTCTCTTCGTAGTTCAGGTCCTCTTCATCCTCACTGTCGGACTCAAACAGGTAGTAGTCTCCTGAGTGAATCACTGAGCAGCAGATACAAACAAACTCACTGTCAGGTTATACTGGAGGCTCTAGTATAAGATACAGTACTGAATAACTATTCTGTAAAAAACAAAAAGTCTTTAATGAAATGTTATTTACATCACCTTGCAAAAGTATTCATACTCCTTGAACTTTTTCATGTTTAGTCACAAAACAGTCGTACACTTTAACTGGCTTTATTAGTATTTTATATGACAAAATTGTGGAGGATGAGCAAAAAGATACAAAATGATATTTTTTAAAAATATAAATATAACTCTGGAAAGAAAGCGTGGCAGTACTCTGTACTCTGAATAACTACATTTTGCTTTAATTACAGCTGGAAGTCTGTTGGGCGTTTTTCTAGCTGCTGTCATCAGTAGATGCCTGGAGTTTTAGTTTCATTCGTGTCCCTGTTTAATAAATAAATCTGTCGTTTATTTTGTGACATCTTGCTACTTTATTTCTCATGTCAGTTTATTTATTCTCATCCTTTGTGTTAAGGATTTTTGTTTTCTTTAAATGAGTGTTACCTTGTTTTGTTTACCACATTTATTCATTTCAGATTTGCTTCTCCCTTTTTTCATTCTTTCTGCTTTATCTTTATCTAGCATTACCTAGCAGCTTGCTCCCCTGCTCAATATATAATATTCATAAAAACATATAATTTCCCTCTACCTGCTGTCTTCCCCAGCTGTCTTTCCTTACCTCTGATTAGCCCCTATGGTTCCCTGCAGCTATTCTCTACTGACTCTTTCTGTTTTTCCAAAACGTCCGCTAAGTTTCTCTTTGTTATCCTTGTGAATTTATATTTGTTTCATTATTAATATCTTTGTGTTTTATTTTTATTGTTTTAATAATTTTGTTGTTGTTATTCCGTTGATGTAGATCAGAGGTTCCCAGACTGTGGGGCGCGCCCCCTAGGGGGGGCGCTGTCCCATTACAGGGGGGGCACGGGAAGCCGTCTGGATGAAAAAAAAAAAAACATGAACGCTGTACGCGCTGTGTTTTTACCTTAGAATGGCCAAGTCTC
>NW_015113710.1:16444-113567 GCF_001443285.1 Poecilia latipinna | reverse complement strand
CTGTTTAATCCGTTGTTAACATGTCGTAACCTGTTTTTCCGAGCCACCTTTAAACACAATATGAGCGCTATGACACTTGCACTGGGTTCATGTGCGACAGCGAAGGAGACCTGCTGCTGCTGGGCAGAGCTACGCAGGTGTGTTAGGATCATGGCAGCAAACCAGCAAAACGCAAAGAACTTTTCACAGTTTTTCCCCCAAACTAAACGACTGTTGAGTGAACCTGTTGGATGCAGGTAAAGTTAGCTAAAAGATGACTAGTTAATATCAATACAGCACCTTAAGCTTGTTAACAAGTAGCTTGGAGGATACTGGTGTTGTTGTCTATGTTCAGCTACAATTCATTTTGCCCCCCAAAAAGTTGACCCCCCCCTGTTGTTCATCTGGAGCCGGGGCTCAGTATAACAGGGAGTCTGTAAGAATCCACCTCCCACCCCTTCGCTCGCACACATTGTTCAACCAGACAGCTATTTGTAAGCCATAGGGGGGGCCCAGAAAAAGTTTGGGAACCACTGATGTAGATTATGAAGCGCTTTGGTCAACTTCTAAATGTGCTATAAAAATAAAGTTGACATTGACATTGAATACATTCTGCATTCATCTCGCTGTTTTATGGACTCAGGTCAGAACTTTGAACACTGTTTGAACTTCTACAGATCGAAATATTTGTCCTTTCTTCTTAATATTAATTCTTAATAACTCAAGGTGGAGATTGGAAACGAATGAAAGAAATTGAAAACCAGTTCTAAAGTTTGAGCCAATTCACAATCATGCGCCAATATTTATCATATAAAATAAATGCAGCAAAGGTTCAGTCTGTGGATGAATACTTTTGCGAGCTGCCATATCAGTCTCAGTGAAAACGGAGACAGTACCTCCTGCATGGTCGATCCACGGCTGGTACCAGTTTCTCTTCTTAGACTTCTTCTTGTCTTTCTGGGACTCTGGAGGGAAAGATTTACATGAGATTAAACCCATTCAAAAGAATGAAACTAGTGACGCTGTTTACAGAAGGAACAACATGAAGGACATGGAAGTGGTGGACTACATTTACCAGCTTCAGAGGAGTGGTCAGTGCTGCTTGAGGTGGCTTCCTGGGTTTCCGTGGACACGTCAATGCTTTTCTGTCCATCCTTGTACTTTTGCTGCTTGGAGCGAATCCTCTGCATGCTGGGAGGAGAAAGAGAAAACAAAAGGAGGAAGATGAGAAGGGACAAAAGACAGGACGTTTTAGTATCAAGACCTTTTTAGTTTGCACTTCCAAAACTCCTGCTGAGCTTCATATAATTTTAAAATCAATTTGTTATTTAATGAAGAGAAAACTCACGATTTTTTGAGCTGCGACAGTGATTTCTTTTCGATCTGTTGGTGAAACTTAACATTCTTCATGATGCTGGCTCTGAAGAGCTCAAACCCTCTGAGAGTCAGAAAAAAACCCCACGTTGGTTACATTTCTTACACATTCACAGAAAATAATGACAACAAAAACAAATAAACAACTGAGAGTTCATAGTGAAGTTAAATCCTGCTAGTAAGAACACATTCTGAAGGATTGACAAACTTTAAACTCTAATGAACATTTAATGCTGGAACCTGGAAGACATTTTAAATATAAACAAAACAGAAACAACAAATAAAATGGATCTCTGTAAACCATATTGCTCTTCAAAAAATATGAAAAGGTTCAAATGGTAGAAATGCTTTAGTCAGGCCCTGTGTGTTCAACTGTTTAAATCCACGACTCTAGTGTGTGTTGAATGGAAAACTGTTCTCGGTTCACGCTGCGCTTCACCTCGACGCCTGCTTGGCAAACGCCTGCAGCTCTGTTGTCACATGCAGGAAGTAGAAACTGAGGAAGACTCTCCTCTGCAGCAGGAGGCAGAGCAGACACAAGCTGTCCCACAAAATGCCCGCTTCCTCCACTGGCAGACTGCAAGTGTCGCCGCTCACCGCAGCAGCTGGGAGAAGGAAAAAAAACAACAAAAAACACAGAGAATATGGAGAAAATAATCAGGAATCTGTCAGATTAATGCAAAACAGAAAGAACCTGTTTCAAATAAGACTTAGACATGTAATTCAGTGATTAGTTATTTTCTAAATCCTCAATTCTCCCTGAGGCTCAATATTTTTTCATATGAGTTCTAACTTTCATGCTGTCTGGTTACAGCAGAGGTTCCCAAACTTTTTCTCCTGGGCCCCCCCAGTGGTTTCCAAACTATTTCTGGGGCCCCCCCTATGGCTTACAAATAGCTGTCTGGTTGAACAATGTGTGTGAGCGAAGGGGTGGGGGGTGGATTCTTAGAGACTCCCTGTTATACTGAGCCCCGGCACAAACAAGGGGGAGGGGGGAACCAACTTTTTTGGGGGCAAAATGAATCGTAGCTGAACATAGACAACAACACCAGTATCCTCCAAGCTACTTGTTAACAAGCTTAAGGTGCTGTATTGATATTAACTAGTCATCTTTTAGCTAACTTTACCTGCATCCAACAGCATGACTCAACAGTCGTTTAGTTTGGGGGAAAAAACTGTGAAAAGTTCTTTGCGTTTTGCTGGTTTGCTGCCATGATTCTAACACACCTGCGTAGCTCTGCCCCGGCTATTCTAAGGTAAAAACCCAGCGCATACAGCATTCATGTTTTTTTTACTTTTCATCCAGACGGCTTCCCGTGCCCCCCCTGCAATGGGACAGCGCCCCCCCAGGGGGCGCGCCCCACAGTTTGGGAACCTCTGGGTTACAGTATAAATGACAAAATGTTTATCACCGTAACGACATGAGGTGATAAATGAAGGACTTACGATCATAATATCCTTTAACTGTGCAGACCAGGCTGAAGAGCTGAATCACCCAACAGAACCTCGCCTGCATCTCAGACACAAACACACAGGCCAGGATCTGCAACACACACACACACACACACACACACACACACACACACACACACACACACACACACACACACACACACACACACGCACAGAGAGAGAGAGAGAGAGAGAGACCGAGAAAGAAAGTAAACTTAATTCAGTTTTTATGACAGATTCTGAAAGGATGATGTATGAACAAACTCTCAGTTTGCAGAGCAGGTCAGTGCTTTGACTGCATGCATTGGAGATTTTCTTCATTGTATATTTTTGATACAGAATGACTGTAAATTAATTACTTGACTTCAGTGCTCCCACTGTCTATTTAATTCAATATTTTTTCATCAGGAAAAACACAGCGAGGGGCCACATAGAGCAGCTAACAGACATATCACAACAAACTTAAGAACTAAACCAGTGGATGGGATCAGTTAGCTGTAATTCAAATGAATTATTTTTAATCAACCAGCTTGCAGAACAGCTGAGATGACTGCTGATGCATATTCAGCACACAAAAATCATATTACATGTCCTTTACTGCCATCTAGTGATCAGAATGTGAATGTCATGGTTTTACAAGAAGTGACTGAAACACTGTTAATGATGGAACAGAAGATTATTTTGTAAATCGGTTTCAAAGTCATGTTTGGCTATAGACCCCAAAAATGAGTTTCATTAATATTTTAATAATAATAATAATAGCACTATCTCCAAGTATGCCTGATGTCACTAATTTGCATCATACCTACATTTTTCTCTTGCATACAGTAGCATGACATGAACAACCTCCAGGTAATTCAGTATCTGCTTAACACCAATAACAAATAATTGTCAATATCTTCCTGTTTTTCCAAGGTTAGGGGATAATGCTAATAATTCTAGTAAATTCAGGCAATAAAGTGATACATTTCACAAACTTAAAAGTTAACAAAAAATCTCTCTAAACAGGGTAGACAAGGAGCAAACCAGAAGCTTCACTCACAGATAAGGCATTCTTAGATATGATGACGGCCACGTTGTAGATGATGAGACAGTCCCACAGCATCAGGCGGACTCTGGATGGCTTGACTAGCAGCTTGGTTCCAAACAGCAGGAAAAAGAAGGAGGCGATCAGATAACCCAGTCCGAACACGGAGATCCGGGTGGCGCCTGTGATGAACACCATGGACAGCACGAACCAGAAGAAGTACCGAAACACCAGAACCTTCACCATGTCCAGATAACTCCTGCAGGGGGCGCAAGGCGTCACGTCACAGCAGATCCAGAGAAGTGTTTCCATTTGTGAACACCAAGTACAATAAACAAATACGCTCTACCTGCAGTTGATGAAGTTAGGCGCTGGGTTAAAGAGCTGGCCCTCCATTGGATCGGGCTCATCGGTGTTCTCTCCTGCTTGGACCATCCACTCCTCCTGCTTCTCACACTCAAACACCTTCCACTGTTGGGACGCACACATCAGCAGCAGGAAGTCCGCTGTGAACAGAAACTAGGCGTGACCCTCGTCCTCCTCATCCTCGTCATCATCAACCTGGAACACTGGTCTACTTCTAACAGATTCAGCACATGAACACTGAGAAAACTCTGAAGAATTACACACATCTTAAGGTTAACGCTGAGGTATATAACTTTTATAAAGAATACATTTTTTGTATATTTGTTAAAACTGTCATGTTGTGACAGAATCTTATGACACTCCCGGTCAGAAATAACCAATCAGAGTCAGAAGGAGGGTCTTAGCGCCGTCACTCAACCTCATGCACTCGCTGCTAAATGTGCTGATGGCAGAGAAACAACAGCAAAACCGTTTATCCGCCGTCATTGGTGGCTATGCGGACCAGCATTAGAATTCACAACAGGGTCTGCTGGTAGGGAAAAGTTAGTGGTAGCAGCGAGCAATGTTGGGAGAGGGGGAGGGGGGTGATCAGCGCTACACAAGATTATGATTGACAGTGCTAAAGCCTGCTGCTTGACTCAGATTGGTCAATCAGTGCTAACCAGTTCTTCTAGTTAGCACTGGAAGAACTGGGAGGAGCGGAGGAACTCGATTTTTTTCAGAAATTATCTGTCTCATTCCATACTGTGATGACATAGTGACAGTTTCAACAAACATGTAAAAAAAAACTTTTTTTTGTTAAAGTTGCATACCGGACCTTTAAGGACTTTTGTACAGAAATAATCGGAATAACTGCTCAATTCACAATTACCATCAGCCATTAAAAGCATAAGCAAAGCAAAGAAATGCTGCTTAAATGGGATTAAACTCTATGATTTGCTCAGATATCAGTCATTCCACACAGAGGCACCAAACTGACCCATCAAGTTTTTGGAGTTGGGCACGGTGTAGAAGTCGGGCAGATAGATCCATTTAATGAGCGCTGAGCTCATCAACAGCTGGTTGTTCCACCTCCAAGGGTAATCTGCAGAGACACACAGGGAACAGGAGAAAAGGTCAAATCTACCAGACTTCAGAGATTATAGCTGGCGGTTTCTGGTTCTGATACCCAGTACCAGAGTCTGGTTCAGATCAAAGTCCCAGACTAAACTCAACTCCCAGCTCCTGCTGATGATCTACTGTCTGGGATTTTATGCTGCATTCAGACAGCTGGCAGAGGGAAATTTGGAGGGTAAAAAAATTATCCACCCTCTGACAGAGGTTCAGAAAAAAACAGAGAATCACAATTTCTAGACTCTCCATTTTGAATTGATTCAAAATGCTCAAGAATTGATTTTAGTCAGTGGCCCACCATGTTTTAGAGTTAAAAAATGTTTAAAGTTGACAGGAACTTTTAAAATATCACCAAAATATTCCAGTGTTATTGGAAAACATTATGAACAATACCTGAACATCAACTATAAAGTCTTCAAAAAAGGCAAATAGGTATAATAAATATCGATCTTTTTCATTTCAATTGTTTTATCCTTATTAAAGTGTCCTGCATTTTTTTTTCTGTGACTTGTCACTTTATTTGCTGAAGTTGCAAGTATGTGGAGTCCGGAAGTGGTTACAGAGTTCCAGTGAAATAAAAATCTCAGTCTCTGTATGTGGTCACATACTGACACATACATACTGCTTCAAACAATTTCACCGAAATGACTCTTCGGTGAAATTATTATTCACTGTTACTGGTGAATAAAAATATCTAGAATACATAAACAAACTATTCTTAGCCTGGTGGGACACAAGTAAAGCCTTATTATAAAATCCATCCTGACATGAGCAGAACTATCCATTCTTCCATCCTCGGAGCACTCACCTATGCAGAGAGCAGGAGGAATGCCCACACACAGCAGGTACTGGTAGATCATGAATATGGACAGGAAGAGGCAGTACTTGGGCCAGATCTTGGCTATCGCTGCTCGTCGGCGCCTAACCAGCAGGGCCACCATCCAGCAGCCATGGATTATGACTAAAAAGTTCATCCGCTGACCAATCACATTCACCGTCATCAGAAAGCATATCTTTTTGTAGGAAAAAGGGGAGAGTTAAAAGAATTAAAACGCAATTGAAGCGTAACAGAACTGCAGTGCAGTGAAAATGTGATGCGATAATGGCCCACCTCCAACCCAAACTTGTAGAAGGAGTAGTTGAGCAGGTACTTCAAGCACGGAATGAGGCCGTTGTCCAAAGTGTCTCTCTTTGCAGATGGGAAGAGAGTCGGTATGACAGGAGGGGATCGCAGGAGCTGCCGATAGTGGTGAACTTGGTGACGATACACCGTAGCCTCAAACACCAGCAGCATCAGCACGATCAGATGATTCTGGAACAAACATATGACAAGCAAAGCATGTCAGAATGACATCCAATGTTTGATCTTCTATTTTAGGCTGGAAGATGGGCGTTTTGGAAATGTTTTCATTCACACAGACGAAGAGACAGAGAGATTGTGCTTTAAGCACAGATCAGAGGAAGGATCTGATCTAATAGTGATTATTTAAAGAATTAATAAATCCACAACACAACAGAATCAGTTACAGGGAAACTTACCTTGCTGTACCCCAAAGCAGTCGCATCTTTCCTTATGCCAAACCACTTGGCTGGATCTATAGGCTCCTTGTAAAGCGTGGAGTTCATCATCTCCTCTAGTTGGAGGTTGGTTGTGTTTGTTAGCGGCTATCAGAGATTAAAAACACACAGCAACATACGCAACTTACAGCTAAAGCTTCAACAAAGAACAAAACCGACGCCAGGTTTCATTGGAGCCGAGGTGCGTCTTACCATGCTACAGTTGCGAGAGTACTCCGTGGGGTTGACCACACTAAGTTGATACAGCATCTTACAGACGATGATGACACACACCCAGACCGTGGACAGGCATGACGCCATGGGCCTGAAGCGGCTAAACGGCATCGCCAGAGACCACAACACCACCAGGACCAGGTTCATCACCGATGGCTTCAGACGGGACAAGAACGACGGCAGAGGTTACATCACACTGTCCAACAGGAATCAAAACTTTAACATAATTTATATGTATTAGAATACACAAGTTCCCTGCATGGAATAAAAATACAACAAAATTTTACAAACAACAGCTGGATGTGCAAGTTTTCATTTATTTTGGATTCCTTCACATGCTAGCACTGTGAAACCCACACCTATAAAACTGTTAGTAAGCTGCACCCTCAGCTGGCACTTACTGTAGCCATCAACAAGATGTGACAGAATTCTGTGTAAATATTTGACCAATCTTCTCGGCATTAGAAGTTGGTTTTACGACATAAGACTAACTTTTATCAGTAGCCCACAAATTTGAAATCGGGTTGACTTTGACGAGGCCCTTCTAGAAGTGCAAAGTTAGCCCAGGTTATCTTCAGGAAAATGAGGTCTGATGTGTGTTTGGGATCATCATTCTGTTGGAGCATCCAACTGTGACATTCTTCTGTTAGTCCTTGGCAAAAGTGTTTGAATAAATACCAGTGTGTACAAACTCAAATGCACTCAGATAAGGGTTATCACTCTGAGGGAAAGCCACTTAATGCAGCATCAGGTAGCATGACTCCAGTTAAAAACCCTGAAACAGCTTACATTCTTAAGCTACATTCCTCTACATATTTGCTGCTGGCGTCACTCAGTGAGTGCACCTGACCTGACCACGGTTGTGCAACAGCTTTCAGGTAAAGAGGAGGCACTTCTAGGTATGGGAGGGGAAATCCAAACTGCCTTGTTCTTGCGCTAAAATACATATTTTCACAATCCTATCATCATACAGCACTCCCTTTTGTCGGTAACGGAGACGACGTGTATAGTAAACACTTGCACTTCCTTACATGGTCACTAGAGGTCGCCTAATGTTGCCGAGTCGAAATCCTCCATAAACAAACTGATTGAGTCAGTTTGGAGTGAAGATAGACTCCAAGTATTATTTATGAGCACAGCTAACCTCACTGACATCTCCGGGCCACACAGAAGCATGATTTACAGCCTTTACTACAACATGTTCTCATAACTGTCGCTCTCTATATATTTACCTCTTCAAGTGCAACCCACACGGAGAAAAAGGCCACCATTTTGAGGATGTGAAGCTCCAGAATCCTCCAAAGGAACCCCTGGACTTTAGTAAGGATGTCGGTGAACTTCCTGGACAGAACCAGAATCCTGTCCATCACCAGGCCCCACTTAGTGGGAACCAACTCTGGAATGAGAGAGAAACTACGTTAAATACTGAGAGTCCTCACAGACAGGTCAGAGACGATCAACCATCACGCCAGGATGTGAATTTGGTGATTATTTATTTAGCAGAAAAATATGGTTCAGTCATTCTAATCATAGATTCCAAGGTCATTTATACATCCACACCAATATGATAACTGTAAAATAAAAAAGTACAGTTTAGCTCCAGTTGGTAATAGGTTTTCTAGCCTAAGCTAAACTGTATCTGTTATGAAGAAAGTTATTTATAGTTCAGATACCTGGATTTTACCCGGCAACTGTACCAATGATGTGAATACCAGTATAAAAATGTCTTTCATATGTGGAGATTATACCAATCCTAAATGCATAGACCCATACTATAGCATAATAGCATGCTGATTTACATACATACACAAAGAAAAAATTATAGTATTCACCTTCATCTTCGGATTTTTCATCATTGTCTGCCACCAGTTCTTCTTCTTCCTCAGGGTTTACCCTCACATCATCAACACCGACTTCCTCTCTTCTTTCTTTATTCTTCTTCCTGGAGGCAGAAGATCTTATTTAAAAGATGTCTGATTGGTCAGGAGGACCAAACATAACGGTTCAAGCCACACTCGGCCATTATAACTCCAAGTTGAGTCGGTAACAAAAAAAGGAAGATCTTGAAGCAAGGTAAACCCTTTAAAATTTTTGTCTCTTGTTGTTTGTCTGTGGTGCATCATCTACAGCTTATGTGTCAAACTCATGTCAAATCCAGCTCTGCCCTCTAGACTCCAGAGAGACGAACTGAACCTTCAAGACAGCAGTTGTGTGCTTAACTATTATTTGATTGATCATATCAAAGAAATTTGTACTGCCAAATGACATTCATTTTTCCCTCCATTTTTCCCCAATTCAGCAATAGCAAAATTTCACGCAAAATCAACAGCACTTTTTTTGCAGCAATGTGTAATTGTACTGCAAATGTTCTGCAAAAACATTTGATTCAAGTCACTGAAATTAATGTAAATAACATAATTGCGAAATCAAAAAAACATTCTCAATACAAAGACTGCAGTTGTATGTCTGCGCATGGTGAATTTTTGTTCTTCATTCAGAGAAGTTAGTCATAGTGGGAAGAGAATCCAGAAATTTTACAGAATTAAGAGTAGTGATACTTAATAAAAATATTACTCAAGTAAAAGTACAAAGTACACCTTGGTAAACTAACACAATTTTTGTCAAAAAGTTGGTCAAGTAAATATGACTCGGTAACAGTAGCCAGTTAATTCCAACTCTTTCTACAACATATAACACTGCACACGGAGAGGTCCAGGAAAGGCAGGAGGGCTGCAGCAGTGTGTACCTGTGTTTGGGGGTAACATGTTCCAGGTCTGTGATCTTCATGAAGGGCTTGTGGAAGTAGTGCAGCTGCAGGATGCAGGCCAGCAGGAAGAAACCCGGGATGAGGATGCTGGAGAAGAGCTCTGACAGAGCGAACGTCTCCAGGCCGACAGCCGCCAGCCTGCAACCAGCAGAACATCCATTGCATCAGCTGAGACCTTACTGGATTAGTCCCAAGACTCTAGATCTAAACTCAAATGATGACCAGTAGCTGGGAGTATACAGCTCTGGAGTTTAAACACATACTGTCCATCTGTGAAACCAGTGAGGTTTTTCCAGTATTCGGGAAAGTCTTCAAACTGGTATGTGTAAATGGAGATGAGCACCAGCATGGTGTAGGCCACCACCAGCCACCAGAAGAGCTTCAGCAGATGTCTCCACAGAGAGTAGTACACCTGCAGAATGGGAACGAGGATTTGGTTAGGAGGTGGAGGCAATGCCAGAGGAAACGAGTCTGGTTTCACCTCAGCATCAGAATAAAACCTTCTAAAAACAAGTTCTATAAAAATCTGCTTATGTCTCCAAAAGTAAGATTTGTGAATGAACCCAAAACATCTTCTCTGATCAAATCCAGACAGCTGCTTCCTTCCAGACCACAGCCTGACTCCAGCCTGATAGCAAATATATATATCTATATGTAAATAACTACCGCTCAACTCAAATAAATAAACTGTCGTTCTCCTCTACATAGATTTTACTAACCCCATTTTTTTTTATTTCAAACATGATAGCTGTATAAAAATCACACACATGAACAAGGAATGCAAAAGACACATTTTTTTGTACCACAATAATCTTAACATGCTTGAAAAGGAAATGGAAGAAGTAAGAAACTTATGAACTCCTGCCCCATACACTCATACAATATTTTCAGATAGACCCTCATTAATAAATCTAATAAAAAATAATTTTAAAAAAGACATACATTAATTAAATCTTCCATTTTATCTTTTTTTAATGGATTAAATAAGTTAATTTTTGCTCAACTAAATGTTATGACTTTAATGTAACCATTATGTTACAAGGAACAATAATTCAGAATCAGTTTTCAAAGCAGGGCCCTCCAGAAACGCTCATAAATAAAAGCTTAAAACCAGATCAAACTACAACACAGAACATCACACAAGTAAATAAAGAAAAAATAAAGATATGTGTATGAATGACTGCATACCAGAGAGGCAGGGTGTGTATATATATATGAGTGTATACAGGTTAGAGTAACTAGGGTGGGTAAGCAGCAGCAGGGGCTTTCAGGTGAGTTCAGGGGCCTGGAGCCAATCAGAACGGTCTGATGTGAGGCTCAGTTCAACCTTCTGACATTGTTGATTATTTATAAAGTTTTAACTGTGGACTAATAAGTAGTTAGTCAATTAATTGCATGATAAATTGAAATGAGCTTGATCATCTCCATTTTAATGATTGATATTTTTGAAGGGAAAATTTGTTTACACAAACATCATAATCAATTTTATTTATGTTTTTAGTTGTGTTTTTTTTATTTCCATTTTATTTAGATGTTTGTTTTTTGTGTGTTTTATTTGGGAATATTTAAAATGTCTACCAGTGCCAGTGTTATATGTTCCTTAAAACATTAAAGTTTATTGATCTTTAAGAGGGTGAACATGCATTAGTATGCCATTATCACTATATTACTTGAAAATGGTCTCAAAACAGGTCTGCTATGAACATTATGAAACGTAGACTCTAGATTGAAGCACTTCAATATTGCTCAGGTCTTCCTCCAACCTGTTATCCCAGTAAACATGAGTGTGTGCATGTGTGGGTGTGTGTGTGTGTGTGTGTGTGTGTGTGTGTGTGTGTGTAAGGCTGGGGAGGGGAAGGGTGGAGAGGTTACAGTTTGATGAGCGAAGCATGCAAACCACATAGATGACACAACAAATTCCCTTTACTCACATTATGATCAAGATGCCATCAATAATAACAGTCTGGCAGCAGAAACAGTGAAGAGAGGAATAAAAGCGACAGCATGTGTGACTAGAAAAACACAACAACCTTTCTCATAGATGTTGATTTTTATTTTTAATGCTCCGGCAGTCAAGCGCTTGCCTTCCTCTTCTTCATTTCTTGCCTTTGTGATGTATTTTTATAGCTGCTCTTCTGGGAATATTCTGTTTTTCATCACTTTTGGGGAACTCAGCCAAAATGTTTTCTTTCTTTTTATTGACTCTTGCAAAATGCAGACCATACAGATTTTATATTAACGCTGCAATAAACCAGAATAATGTCTGAAGTCCAGAGGATGAATAAATGTGCAAATTCACAATAGACTTAGTCAGTTTCAATTTACTTGTTGTCCTTTATAGAAAATGAAGGAAAATATTTATAGTTACAAAACAAAAACAAAAACTATAATGCAATTAAAGGAAGGAAAAGTAACAAATTTGGAGCCAATCAACTCCGCTACATTTGTGTTTGTGCAACAACAATTTTAATTTGTGCTGCTTTTGCTTTGAAATTATTGATTATGACCTCTGGAAGCTTTTTTTTAATATCTTTAAAGTGATAGCAACACAAATCAAATGTTTTACTGCACAGATGTTTGACACCAATTTAACTAGATTTAAAGAACGCCACTCAGGTCCAGTCATAAGCTCAGGCCTGTCACAATAAACAATAAATCAATTAATTGCATCATAAATTAAAATAATCTCAATCATTTTCATTTGCTTGATTTATCGTTTTTTCTTTTGTCTTTCATTTTTACCAAAAACTGAATGATAAAAGTATTCGGTCTGGTCTCAATTAGCCTCTTTTGAAAGATAGTAAACAGAAACGTCATAATTCATTTTATTTGTTGTTTCTGTTGTTTGCTTTATTTATTTTTTTATTTTCAAATGTCTTCCAGCTCCAGTGTTTAAATGGTCATTAGAATTTAATAGAATTTTATTGATCCTTGAGAACATGTTTTTGCATTATCGTGCCATTATTACATGAAAATGGTCTCAAAACAACAATATTATAATTTATCGCAATAAGTTGTGGGACAATTTATCATCTAACAAATTTGTTATTGTGACAGGCCTAATAACGTCTCTTATTTGTCTTCTTGAATATGTAAATATTACAACATATTTACAACATATGCAACATGTTGTAAATATGTTGCATAAATTAAATAACCACCACAAAAAATAACATAAAATAAAATACACCACCAAAATATATATATTATACATTTATGAGTACAGCTAAGAGCCATATGAAAATCTGCCACTGCATATTCACCACATACACAAGTTTAAAAAGCCCAGTAGCCTCATCAGAAACTGTGAAGACAGAATATTTGATATGTTAAAAACAAACAAACAAACAAAAAAAGCGTTCATACCTGGTAGAGGCAGAGGCAGAGCAGGAAGAGCAGCATGTAGATGATCTTGTAAGCAACTAGTTTTCCAGCAAAGGAGACCATGATGAACATCCCTCCACAAACATAGATCCAGTATTTGGCATAGCAGCTCATCACCATGCCTCCCAGAACCTTCAGCACCGATTCACTACCAGCGCCCAGTTCTGAGAAAGACGGGAGAGTCCAGATACAAAGAGGCGACGGAAGGTAAACAACCAGCAAAAAGTAAATCCTCAAGAAACAGTTTATTTGTAATGGGAGGAATGCTTGGGGGGAAACTGTAACAGCACACATCGTCACTCATGATGCAGCTATGCATTTAAGATGATGTGCAACAATCCAGCTCCCCAGCAGGGCCAGCCCAAGGCTGAATGGGGCCTCAAGAGAAGTCTACTTTGGGGGCCTACTTCCAGTTCAGAGCATAAACCACCACTAACAAGAGTTTCAATGCAAAATTAAACTGGGAGAGAGGGCTAATTTGCATAGCATTAACTATTTTACAAAGATTTAATTTCTTAGCCTTAAAAATGTAAAGTGGCAATCTGCATAGACAGCCTACACTGGCCGATTGCACTGCTCCAGAGGTGAATATTCCAAGAACTGCAAAAACACAAAATCTCACCAAGTATTTTCAATCCAGCTTCTATCTAGTACAACTATCTTAGAACACCTGAAATAAGACAAAACTAATTTACAAATAACTTTTCAGCAATATATCCGAGCTTGTTTTAAGTCAATAACTCCTTAATATTGATGAAACATTACAAGTTCCATGACATATTATTTCACTTATGACAAGAAACCTTTCCAGTGTTATAAGTGAAATAATCTGACAATGGAGCATTTACTTTTTCATCAATATTAAGGAATTATTGACTACAAGCTCCCTATGGTTTGCTGTAGAGTAAAAATGTAAGTTACTTTTGTCTTATTTTGAGTGTATGAAGGTATTTGCCATAGAAACTAGACCAAAATTTCTTTGCAAGATTTTGTGTTTTTGCAGTGAGGAGACACAGAAACACAAATAGGCGTTGTGCAGGTGTGCAGGGTTTGTTTCCAGAATCGTTGTTACCTTTTGTAGTGACTTCCTGTAGGGGCGTAGACATTTTGCTCTTCCTCCTGAAATTCTCCTTCACTGACTGACGTACCAGCAGCCAGAAGGTCAAGGTAAACAGCAGCTGGGAAGAGAAACAGGGAAATGATGGATCAACATTAAATAAAAAGATCAATGAATAAATATTTCACCAATTAAAAACAGTCATTAAAATTTCTCTGCTGACCAGTGTAAGTACTGAAGGTCTGGAGTTTAAATTAGGGAATAATAATACACTGTGAGATGGGGACCAGCCCAGACTTTTGAGGTTTAACTAATTGTGGAGAATGGCCGAATAATAATCACTTTTATAACAACAGTCTTACCTCAAAGGCTGAAAAATCCCTTGTCTAATGATAGACACATCTTTGTTCTACTTGAATTGTCATCTTTGTGCCCATATTGGTTTATTCTTGCAGGAGCTCCTCTCTAGGAACTATACTGTATCAGGAAGTGTTGCATTATAATGTGGCACAGCTAGATATTAAATAAAATCCTCATGTATCCACTTCCTGTGCTTGACAAGCCTCATGGGAAACATCAAAAGAGGCAGAATTATGTGGGAGTTTTTCTGCAATAATCCAAGAGCACAGAAAAATTCCCCCATACCGAATTATGTGTTTTGTAGAAACACAGTGCCATTTTATAGCACAGTCAAGTAACTATGTTACCTTAAGTTGTTATAACCCTCTATACAGTATATCAAATGTGACTTGAAAGAATTTTAACTTTGTAATCTAACACCTTGAAATTTGGACTACGTCTCTTTAAAAACTTTTTCTGCTCTTTCTGAAACTCCGCTTCTCTATTAACCCTTTAACGTTTATACCAGTGTTGCACTGAGAAGTAGCTTGTGTAATGAGCTCAGCTGATTAGCAGTTTCAACATATATTTGCTAATTGCTGCTGACTAGTCTGAAGGAGCTGAGAGGGGGAGTGCTGCTCTGTGAGGTAGAAACTCGGAAACTGTCCATGAAGGTGTTTTGCATAATTGAATGGTTGCCATGGAGATTAAAGGATTTCTCAAACATGCATGAAGGAATCAAAGGAACGCTCCAGATATATTTTTGACATTATAACAAAATTTAAATTCGATTCAACATAATTCTGCCCCTTTAAGGTGCAGGTTCTGCTTTATCTGCCAGCCAGAACGTAGAACTGTTCTTCGGCTCGACTCACACCTTACCATAGCTCCCAGTCTGAGGCAGGGATACTGGGCTCTGTCCAGGCCCAGCTGTCTGAGGCTCATGGTCCCCACCTTGGTGGGCAGGATGGACTCCAGCTCCATGGCCCAGACGTACTGCAGACAGCACAAAGCCAGGCCGTAGAGCAGGATGAACGGAGAGCACAGTGTGGCTGCATGGCGTCTGCATAAATGAGACAAACTCAGCTGAAACAGAAGCTTTATGCAGGTTCAGACACAAACAAAACACACTGGAATACTTTGAAAATATAAACTTAACATTCATTTTAGGCAGGTATAAGATTTGAAAACCTAACATGAAAGCATAAAACTTTTTTAAGACGTCAGAAAGATAATTTTTTAAAATCTAATTTAGGAAAAAAATGGTAAATGGCCTACAGTTGTACCATTATCAATTCTAGGGACTCAAGAGCAGCTTCCACTACATCCAGTCATTCACCCATTCACACACACACTCATGGTGATGAGCTACAGTAGCCACAGCTACAGTGTGGCAGAAGGGAGTTGTCAGCAGGCAAGTAAGGTGACATGCCTTGTCCAAGGACACGACAGAGACGAACAGAGTGAGGGTTTGAAGCAGCAACCCACCGGTTACAGAACAAAACCCAACTTCCTGAGCCACCATCTGTTTCAGCAGAACAGCTAACACATGTTTCATTATGCAATAACAACACACCACGGGACAAAACGTACCACCACACAACAGTGCGGCTAATAAACAGAAGGTCAAACAGCCAAATCACATAAAAATCTATTCAGTTTATCAGGAACCCAGCTATGTGTGGAAGAGGCCCGAGTCCCGGGTGTCGTTGGTACCTGGAGCGCAGCATCCAGATGAGACACGCCCACAGCAGTAGAACAAACGTCAGCCAGCTGTGGTAGGTGATGCTCCACACCTAGACGACACAAAACAGGCTGAGTAAGAACCACACACTGGGTCAGCATGAGCCAGAGGGAAGGGACAGCTAGGCCAGTGTTCTGTGGAGACACTCGTTCAGCGTATTCAGTAAGAAAACCTGGTCAGTATGAATACAACACCCCTTAGAATAAATAAATGGTCTGCTTTTAAAAGTACTGAAATAGTTGAATCAAATGTGTCAGAGGTTTAGAGGTTTCTACAGTACAAATCTGAAATGTTTCTATATGAAAGCCACTTGATTTGGTCTGGGTTGCTCTCTGACCAGCTGTTAGCTTAGCACAACAGACCAAAGCTGAGGTCATTACGTTGTGTTACCTACTGCAGGTAAGATACTAACAGCTCATTACCGCTCCACAGAACAGCAGAGAGAGCCAAACTGTCCCTTTAAAGATTCAAACCGTCACAATAACGAATCAACAACCCTGACGCCTGCACTGTTCTCCACATCATTAGCTAAGATCAATGCTACGGCGGTGTTAGTGAGACGTCATGGTTACCATCATGGCTATGAGAGCACAGACATAACTCTGCTGCATGACCACCCGTCCCAGCAGGAAGAACGGGCTCTCGCTCAGCTGTCCCCCGGGGGTCGCAGTGACACCTGCAACAAGAGAACAGGGGGCGTTAGCATGATGTGGGGGCTGCTGGACTTCAGAACTACTCTAGAGGGAGTGGTAGCTGATGACATGAGCCATCACAACAGGATCCACTGGGTTCATCTGGCCAACAGATTCAGTTCTGTCTAATGCCTCCTGTCACCATCAGTCACTGTCAGTCAGCAGCCTGCCTGAAACATAATGATGGATCTGCAGTGGAGCTGCAGCATCCTGCCAGACACATTACACACAGGCTGGTGGGATCAGTTTAGAGGAGCTGACTGGATTTATTGGCTCTGAAGATCTGTAACGAACTGTCAGTATGAATAATTCCACCCTGGGTGAGGGGGGGTTTGGGTGTGATACCTTGTTGTCCAGTGTGGGACCAGTGGAGCACAGCTCAGCTTATAAGGCCAGGATAGAAACTGGTGAAGCCACTTGGTGACTAGTAACACAGAGATGTTCCAGTTTCCAGTCTTCATCAAATGTTTTAGTGATTTAAAGCTCCAGTATGTAACTTTTATCTTTTTTTTTTTTTTTACATATTTGTTAAAGCTGTCACCATGTCATGACAGTATGATATGATGCAGATAATCTGTGAAAAGTTCCATCTCCTCCACCTCCTCCTTGAGCTGCTATTGCCGTCTGAAGAAATGCACCGCCCCCAACCAAAAACAACCAATCAGAGCCAGAAGGCGGGTCTTAGTGCTGTCAATCAACCTCATGTTCTCGTGGCTAAATGTGCTAGTGGTGGAGAAACAACTGACAGGAAAACCGTTTATCTGCTGTTATTGGAAGCCATGCTAACTAGCTCTAGCATTCATGAAGGCCTATGCTAGCAGCAGCGTAGCAAAGACAGCACTAAGACCCGCCTCCTGGCTCTGATTGGTTGTTTCTAGTTGGCACCGAGAGAAGGCAGAGGCTCATTTTTTTCTCCACAGATTATCAGTCTCATACCACACTGTCACAACATAGTGACAGTTTTAATAAATATACTTTAAAAAATTCTTTTTTTATATAAAAGTTAATTACAGCAGCTTCTTTAGAAATAAAAGAGGTTTGAATGAAAGATGTGAGCCATAAGAACCTGACTGATGTTCTCCAGTCATAGTTTCCTCTGGACCTTCTGCTTCGATGGACACCAGGGTGATCTGAAACAAACAGCCAAACACAAACTCTTTTCAATCCTGTTAAAGAAATAGTTTGATTTTTTTAAGTGATGGTTGGAAAGTTATTATATGAACATTTCAGTCATTTGAAACAGTTAAAATCAGCTAACGGATCTCTAATCTCTGCTCTGAAATAGGGATGGGCGATATGGAATTAAAGTTTTATCACAATATTTTGTCGTACTACTGTGATAATAATAAAAGTAACAATAAGACCTATTTATTAGTTCTTTTCTTTTAGGCACAATCACATGGTAATCACATTTCCATAAATTCTGATCTAGAAAAAAATTGCAATGCGCTTGTTTTGGACACCAATCACATAAAGGTATGCGATTTGTATTACTAAAATACTCCATTTAATCATATTTTCAGATTTATTGATTTTTTTACATATATATTCTCAATGGAAAAAAGTTATCATCACAACAATACATCAAAATTCTTGGGATTAGAGGAAATTCATCACGATAAATGCCGAACAATTTGATAAATTCCCAGCCCAACCCTGAATCTTGGTCAAAGGTCAGACCGGGTGAAAGTATTTGCACCCTGGGGGTATCATCCAGGATGCAGAGGTACAAGACTCCTTGCGGCTCCAGCAGCTCGGTAAATTCCCCAGAGTTACGTAGAGGCAAGACAAACGATCAGAGCCGTCTGACACACCTGTTACGGTCTGTAATTATAATATCAGGACAGAACAGGATGAATGGTTATTCACTGTGAACTCTTAAAGAACAACTTTTCTCGGCTCTGAAAAACAAAGCAACGTTCAAGCAGCCAGTTTTAAACTGCAGAATAAACAAAAATACTTTTATTTTTTTCTTAAATCAATGATGTTCCCACATTCAGTGGCTCTGATGACCCTCGTTGCTGTGGGAAACCACTTGCAGCCGACGGTAAAACCCATCGCTCCCCTCCATGGTGCCATCCAAACATCTCTGCTCCTTACAATCAAACCACCTCCACACCCACCTGTGGTCTTGCAGGTGAACCACAAGCATCCAGACGGCAGTTTTCCGTCTGGCTGCTGCTGCTGAACTCTGTTCGTCAGTGTTTGCAGAAGGGGACTAGAACATCTGAGGTGTGTGTGTGGTAACTCGGGTGTGAATACTTTTGCGTATCAGTGTAGCTGACAGAGACGCAGCTACCCTTACCTGTGTCTTGTCTTCGCAGTCGTCTTTTGGTTGATTCCAGGACTTTAACTCGACCAGTTCTTCCGCTGATGCTTTTCGTTTCTCCTGCTGGGAAGAAATGCGACATTAAAGAAGAAACATCAAACCAGCAGAAAATACTGCTGTTTCTCTGGGGACATCCGAACAACTCCTGTGAGATTGTTTCATTCAGGAATCTGCATCTAATTGGCTAGATTCTTTAACATTGAGGTCAAAGGTCATTTCTTTTCTGTCGTCCAGACTGTTTGAACACTTGCCATCTGCACCACCTTCTCGCCAACGTGCTTGTGGGAGAACAAATACTTCCATGAGCAACATTCTGGAGAGTTTTAAATAATTACAATGTCATTTATTAAAAATGTAAACAGATATTATAATATTAAGATAATTTGCATTGTATGGTGAGACAAGTTGGTGCTATTATAATGATCTCAGATGGGAAGGTGTGTGTTTTAAGCCTGACCTGCTGTATCTGTGCTTTAGATTTAATATGAAATATTAAGAAAGGAAGTTTTTCTCGATTTTCTTTTTTTCTGACCGAGTCTGGGCTGGTTGGGCTGCTGAGGGACCAGTCACCGCTAACGCTGACCCACTCTGACCACCCCAGTAGTGTCCAAACTTTGTGTCACAAGGGGCAAAACTACATATAATTCTTAGAAAAATAATATTTATTTAATATACATAATATTTAAGAAATATATATTTTTTAATAGTATTTTTTAAAATACCATCTATCTACTATTTTTGAAATAGTACAGTATAAAGGCTGAGTTAAAATAGTATTTTTAAAAAATAAAACAATATATATTTTTTTGTTTAAAAAAATAAAATTGTGATTTTTTTTTTTTCACCAGCCAAACAGCAAATTTAGCGTACGATTGATTAAATAAAGTAGTCTGATTTTCTGTAGGAAAGGGAAATGTAAATCATTGTAGAGCCGAAAAAGGTTCTACACATTTGTCTTATTAACAGAGTGAGATCCACTCAGTTCATAAGTTCTTTTAGGATGTCAAACAAGAGAAAGCAAAAGTCTGTTTTCAACAGGATCCGAGTCACTATTTCTTCGAAAACACTTATTAAAATTTCCCCCCTTTGGGGATCAATAAAGTATCATTATCTTATCTTATTAGCCAAGTTTAACAAATGGCGCCGAAGTCACATTTTGAACACTTTGGACGTTCTGGAGTCTTTACAAAACTTTTTCCATCCAGCACCATGTTTTCACGGTACTGAAATGATGACATCATCATTTCAGTACCATCACGTGAATGTTTAACATAAACACTTAGAAGGTTCTGGTGTGGGATCCATAATGATGCTGTTTGTACCTGGTTAGACCCAGCATGCAGTCCTGATTTGATAACCGCCGCCACGGTAACGTAGAGGACCAGCAGAATTCCTGGGTTAACATAAACCGGCCAATCATGGTTGGGATTGAGGATGAGGTCATCAGGCATGGAGCAGTTTCCGGGTATGATGATGTCCTTCAGACCAAACAGTCTAGACAGAAACACAGAGAGAAAGATCCAGACAATTAACACTGTGATCACAAACAAATACAAAGCATCAAGAACGCTGGGATTAGTTGATGTGAGAGTGAGGTGCTAATGAGGAATCAAATGAAAAACATTAAAAGCTGTAAATGTAACCTTAGTAAGTGTCTGCCAGGGTTCTAATCGTTTTGATCTTTTCATTATAGTTTAGTTTTATTTCACTGTGACTTCTTGTTTGTCTAATTCAATTAGTTTTTATCAGTTCTTATAAGCTTAACATTGTTTAGTTTAAGTTCAGTTTTTATTAGTTTTAGTACTATTTTTAGTTTTTAATTCTTTGGCTCATTCTTAGGTGCAGAATTCAAAAAGGTCAAGTACTGTATTATGACTATGTATACATGGTTTTTGTGACGTATACTCAACAGAAAATATTATCTTTAAAAAATTATTTGATTATTGTTGAACAACCAACTGACATGTGTTTTCTTTCAGCTTTTGGAGTTGCTATTTTGCAGACTAAGTACCACCAGGTGGTTTATGAACTGCCCTAATTTGCCAACAGCTGACATAAACAGATTGTAAGAGGAAAAAAAATCTACTTCACATTAGTTTGAAATAAAAATACATCTATAAATGTGAAAGTAAAGGATATTATATCTCTAATTTCAGTATATCTTACTTAGTTTTATAAACGCATGACAGTTCCAGTTAAGAGTTTTTTTCTCATTAATTATCGTTTTTATTCATTTCAGTTGACAAAAGCAATTTTTTCATCTTCAGTTTTTGTTTTTCTTAATTACTGTTAGTTAACTGCAATAACCTCGGTGCCAGTGTGAATCATTCATCAGCATAATGCTTCCAATAACTGAGATGAGTGATACATTGTGTCTAGTTGTTGGTAAAGTCTAATTAAGGGATTCTGCACTATTTTCTCGAACCAGTTTGTAGAACCAGAAACCCAACCTCTGGGAGCCCAGGTGAATCATACATTTTTTCTTGTTTACTTCTAAGTAAGACTTTTTCTGCTACAATCTTTCTAAATTTTAAAGGAAACAATAGTAAGCAGCATGTTGCTCTGCAGGCTCACCTGGCCCACAGGCTGTGTGGAGGGAAGAGGCCCTGGCCCAGCAGACTCTGGTACAAGTACAGGCAGACCAGGTGGCCGGCAGCGAAGAAGCCCACCATCACACACAGTGCATTAAACCCCAGGTGGCTGATGGGTAGATGGCACGCCCACCATGTGCACACACCAATGAACAGGAGGAAGTAAAGTGCTGAGAAGGCAGAGGGCAGGGTGATGCCTGGGGTGGGAAGAACAAGAGACATGTTAAACATCTACAGAAAAACAATGACACAAACACAGAATGAAGCTCACACTTTAAAAAAATGTGTCAAATAACTGAATTAGGTTTGTTGAACCTACTTTTGTTTAACATGACCACTTAATAAACTTCATATATGTACTTGGATAAACTTCATTTGATTATTTGAAACAATTTTTTTTTAATTGGATCTGTTTCTTTTTTCAGAATGACCAGGTTTCTTCAGTTAGCCAACAGTTAGTCTACGCAGGGGTGTCAAACTCCAGTCCTCAAGGGCCGCTGTCCTGCAGTGTTTAGATGTGCCACAGGTAAAAAACAGTGGAATGAAATGGCTTAATTACCTCCTCCCTGTGTAGATCGGTTCTCCAGCGCCTTGCTAATGACCTAATTATTCTTTTCAGGTGTGGTGTAGCAGAGGCACATCTAAAAGTTGCAGGACAGAGGCCCTTGAGGACTGGAGTTTGACACCCCTGGTCTACAGTCTGCTAGGAGTCTTCTAAAAGTCAGCTAGTAGTCTGCCAACAGTCTCCTAGCAGTCTGCTAACAGTCTCCTAGCAGTCTGCTAACAGTCTGCTAAAAGTTAGCCAACCGTATGCTAACAATCTGCAGGGGTCGAAAGGAGGATCTTCCTTTAGAAGATCCTTTAGATCTTCTGAGGGGATCTTTAGTCCCTTAGACTAAAGGAAGATCCCTGCAGACTCACCCTGACATAGAGGCCACTGAGCCTATAGGATCTGCTGCTAATGCACATCACTATGCATTATTGGACTGCTGCCCTGGTCTCATGCCCCATCTAAGCTCCAGCAATTACACACACCTGCTGTTTGTAACCATGGCTGAGCTGTCAGTGGAGCTAAGGTTTCATTTAGCCAACATGCCTCTGCAGCTCTCTCTCTCTCTGAGTCTGTGTTTCCATGCTAGCTTGTTTCTAGAATCCCTTTTCATTGGTTGCTGAACCTGGATCTAGAAGGATGGAAGCTCCTGGCCTTTTGTAAAAATGGTTAGGAAATAGTTTTGGTTAGATCCTTCTGTGTTTTTAATGCTAACTTAGAGTTTTCCAGTGAGCTGGGGCTCATACCAGTAAATTAGCAGCCACTCACTTTTTATTAGTAGCAAGTATTAGTTAAGAGAGCCATTTAGAGTAGGAAACTTTTAAACACAGTGTTTTTGGAAAGTATTTGTTGCTCTGCCTTGTAGTATTACAGCCATTATGTCAATAGCATGTCCATGCCTGTTTGACAGAGCAAATTATTTTCTGTGACAACCCTCCAAACACGAAAGGAAATCTTAAGACATACATTATATTGCTAAAAATATTTGCTCTCCTGCCTTGACTCACATATGAGCTTAAGTGACATCACATTCCGAATGCATAGGGCAATATGATGTTGGTCCACTTTTTGTTGCTAGAACAGCTTCAACTCTTCTGTGAAGGCTGACCACAAGGTCAAGGAGTGTTTATGGGGATTTTTGTCCATTCTTCCAGAAGAGCATTTGTGAGGTCACAAACTGATGTTGGACGAGGAGGCCTGGCTCTCAGGCTCTCCTCTAATTCATCCCAAAGGTGTTCTATCAGGTTGAGGTCAGGACTCTGTGCAGGTCAGTCAAGTTCATCCACACCAGACTCTGCAATCCGTGTCTTTTTGGACCTTGCTTTGTGGACAGTCATGTTGGGGGTGTCCAAGCTCCAAATTGTTCCCACTAAGTTGGGAACATGGAATTGTCCAAAAAGTCTTGGTATGATGAAGCATTCAGAGTTCCTTTCACTGGAACTAAGGGGTCAAGCCCAGCTCCTGAATAACAAGCCCACACCATAATCCCCCCTCCACCAAACTTTACACTTGGCACAATGCAGTCAGACAAGTACTTTGTCCTGGAAACCACCAAACCCAGACTCATCCATCAGATTGCCAGATGGAGAACCGCGATTCATCATTCCAGAGAACGGGCCTCCACTGTTATAGAGTCCAGTGGTGGCGTGCTGTACACCACTGCATCCAAAGCTTTGTATCGCACTTGGTGTTGTATGACTTGCATTTAGCTGGTCACCATGGAAACCCATTCCATGAAGCTCTCTGTACACTGTTCTTGAGCTCATCTGAAGGCCACATGAAGTTTGGAAGACTGTAGTGACTGACCCTGCAGAAAGTTGGCGACCTCTTTACACTACGCGCTTCAGTATCCGCTGACCTCGCTCCGTCAGTTTACATGGCTTTGTAACACTTTGTAGCTGAGTTGCTGTGGTTTCCAAACACTTCCATTAATATAGCTGACAGTTGACTGTGGAATATTTAGGAGTGAGGAAATTTCACAACTGGATTTGTTGCACAGGTGGCATCGTATCACCGTTACACGCTGGAATTCACTGAGCTCCAGAGAGAGAGTCAATCTTTAACAAATGTTTGTAGAAACAGTCTGCATGCCGAGGTTCTTCACTGATCATTTGGATGGATGAGCAAATACTTTTGGCAATGTAGTGTATGAATTAGATCTAAATGCAAAATAATAAAACATTCCAGCTTTTATAAACCAACATGAAATTTGTCTTTTTGGGATTTTTTCAAATTCAAACAGAATATTTTTATTGTTATTTGCAAGCTTCAAGAAGTGTCAATGACAAAACATTAAAATGCCTTTGTACTGTGAGACATTCACTCACTGAACATGTGAACAATGACTGGATTTCATTTGATCTTATTGTCTCAAGCTGTTGAATCCAGTGAAGGGGGCTTGTGCCCGTCTCCAGAGGTCAAAGGGCAATATATGGACATCCTTTTAAATTACTCGCTGTAATGCTTTCTCTGCCAGAGAACAGCCTGTCCAGGTAAGCTACACAGTGTAATGAGTCAACTCAGCTGTTCAGTGGTGACATGTGATGGAAACGTAACATGAAGCAGACTTTACCCGCCAAACCCAGCAGGACGACGACCATGACTCTGCCCAGGTCCCGCAGGATTTTCAACACTTTGACTTTGAGACCTTCTGCCAGCTGCTTGGCTCTGGTTGCTGTGGAAACCTCGTCAGGGTCACCGTTTGACGACCTTTCCTCTTCCTCCACCTCTTCATCAACTGATGACTCTTCCTCCTCCTCCCCATTCTCTGTTGTTGTGTCTGCAGATTCCTCTTCAAGCTAGTTAGTGGGAGGAAAGGTTTCATAAAGCTAGTTACCTCTGAGGTGAGACAAAAATTCAACCAATCAGAGTAGAGACAAGATATGACCAAGCTCTGCTCTGCTGTAGGGTGCTGTGTTTTATATGGACTAAAATCTGATTTTACTATAGTCAATAAAACATCCAACTAGTTCTTGGTGTTGTTACACTTTAACAGGAGTTCAGTTGCATAAGAAAGTGAAGATACAGCAGTTAATTTAAAGGTTGTGGCTGCTGAGGGGTAAAGTGAGTAACCCTCCTCATGTTTGACATATGGTTCCTAAATCAATGTGTTTGCAGCATTAGCAGTCCACTCTCAGCAGGACAGCAGCGGACCCAACTCCAACAGAACAACCGGGCCTTCCAGCCTCTGCAGTGTTCAGAAACCAATCTGTATAAAGAAATCCTGAAAACCCTCTGGGTCTGAAGCAGGGTGTCAAATTGCAACGTTTCTGCTTCAAGACTGAATCAAATATCAGCTGGTCCTTATGCAGAACTTAAGGACCCGCTGAGGAGGATTGTGGAAATGTTGGGTCCTTTTCTTTTCATAACCAAATGTCAGACTGACACTTGTGTGAGTTGGAAGGCTGAACCCACCTTCACTAAATGTGTTCCTTTGACGTTGTGAAGCGTTCTTTAGATTTGAATTCTGGATGTTTTCACTTTTAATATGACCACGATTTAAACTAGAGTTGCACCGATCTGATATCAATACCTGTTATCTGTGAAGCTATTGAAAAAAAAATCTAGACAACGTGTCCGATTCATACGGGCAGATCTGTTCAGTATAATTCTATGCTTTGTGCTCCGAGCGACGTCATGCTTTTTTATTTATTTATTTATGTGTGCTGTATTGGTGCAGAGTTATCAAATAAATTTGTAAGTCATTTATGTCATTTATGCCTATGTTTAAGAAAATAAATGTTTTGAGTCAATTCAGCTCTGTTTCTCTGTATCGGATCAGCATCGGCCGATACTAAACCTCAGATGTCTGTATCAGTATCGAAAATTAAGCATCTTTCATTCAAAATAAATAATGAGTTTCACACTGGTCTTCCCAAAGCCTCACAAAGATTTTAATAATCAGAGTAAATGGGTCGAATCTTGTGAATTTTATGAAGGTTTTTTAAAAACTGAACAGCGGTCTAATTAATATAATTTACCTTCTTTTATATTACATTCTAATTTCCTCAAATAGGCCGTCACACACCATACAGAGACTTACTGATGTTATGTTGGCCGCAGCCACCATTTCTCTGTTCCTGACCAATCTGCTGCAGAGGACAATATTAACAAGTGACACCACACACACTCCTACATCCGGACACAGGAGACGGAGCACATTCCAGGGATCCTCCAAAGGAAGCCTGCAACACACATGCATATGAAGTAAGCACTAAGCAGCAGTACCTTTTATACTTTACTCTAATTGTTTATGGTGTCTAACAGACACACACTCACCTGGACAGTCCAATGTGTCTGGTTATGGTCTCCCATTGTGAACAGTTATATCCTATTGCAGTGTTGAGGGGAGCGTATGTGTACAGAACTGTCTGGAAACATATATGAGCCAGAACAAACAGCAGACTGGTGCAAAATACCGTTTTAATAAAGCGACCAGTGTGACCTGAAAGACAGGAAACAGAAAAAAAGAAACAGAGTTTAATCTGCAAGCAAGTATTAAAAGATGCAATATAGCATGTCTAAGTGCTGCATGACATCAGGAAATTATATAACGGTGATGTCGCATATTAACCCACATTTTCTCAACCATTTCTTTATTCTTATTTACTGTCTCTACCGCTCTCCATGACCTTTAGCATCGCTATTACTAAGCACATCGACTGTGGACATCAAGGACAGATCATCTAACTACAGAATATTACTGATACGCAGTTCAAAAGCTCAACACTTGAAATATAATATCCTACCAAGCAGTGCAGCTCTATGCAGCTGCCATGATTAGTATCTCTGTACAATCCTTCAGTCCTGCTTTTTCCTACCCATTAGGAGGATTTCAGTGTTTCAGTTACTTTCTCAGTGTGTCAGAGGTAAATGACTCCTTCTGCTCCTTCACCTCCACCCTTGATATCTGTTGTTATTTCACTAGCAGTTGGAAGAATATTTGCTGTTATGTCTTCTACATTGGCCAAAATGATCAACAATTCTTCATGAGTTGTAATCAACTTGTCTTATGGTGCATTCACACCAGCCCTGTTTAGTCCACTTTAGTCAAACTCTAGTTCATTTGTATGGAAAATCTGTTTCGTTTGGGGAGGTGTCAATACGTAACCGAACTCTGATGCAGACCATAAAAGCGAACTCTGGCCCGCCTACAAACCTCGGTCTCGGTTAATTTGAAGTGAACTCTGGTGCAGTTCGAATGCGTTTGTGGATACAAGCAGACCAGAGAACTCTCCAAAAGCAGGAAGCGGACTACAGCACAAGGCATTCTGGGTAACTACAGCAAAAACAAACGAATGAGTCTAGTACTACAGGGTTTTACAGAGGTTTTCGTGTCGCTTCCTTCAGTGGTTCTTGGTTCTTCACCAACACAGGCGGAGAGGGGAACAGGTTTTCCATCTAGTTTGGATCATTTGACACAGGTTAGTGTAAAAGAGAACCGCACCAGCAGAAAATGTGGCAATTGTTGCAATTTTGGTCTCCAGTGGAACTTTTACGTTGGTAAAGTTATTGAAGTGGTTCAGCCCAGAGTCTATTTGTTTCAGTTTGTCAACAAGAATCTGGCATGCTCTACAGTAGAACATGTGTGGGCCAATCAATAGGTGTCGTGAGAGGCTTCTGTCCTGTGTGTTTTAGATGTGTACCTGCTGTTGTTTCCTCTGCCTTCACAGAATTAGAGCTGCCTCCAGTACAGTCAAAGTGGTGGCATTTTCTTGGAGGCTGTGTCTGAACCGTACCTTTCTGTTGCTGATATGTGTGGGTTGCCGATTGGTCAACCTGTTTATGTGAGAATGTGTGATTGACTCATTTGCTAAGAGAGGCGGGGTTCACCCCGGACAGGTCGCCAGTCCACCACAGGTCAATGTGTTGCCTGTATGTTGCGTGTATGTGCAGTGTCTGAACCTAGTGTGCCAAAACCTTTACATCTGTGAGACTCTTCAAAGCCCTGTAGGTGGGCTATCATGCCATTACATACTGACTCTGAGAACAAAGTGAATGGTGAGGGAGAGAACATCCTGTTTATTTTCCTGCACTCTGTTTTGCTATTGTACCTCTGGAGGAAGTAGTCAGAGGTGTGAGCCTGGCACGCTCTGCAGTAGAACATGTGTGGGCCAATCGGTGTCGTGAGAGGCTTCTGTCCTGTGTGTTTTAGATGTGTACCTGCTGGCTCTGTTGCTTCCTCTGCCTACACAGCACTAGAACTGCCTCCAGTACGGTCAAAGTGGTGGCATTTTCTTGGCGGATGTGTCTGAACTGCACCTTTCTGTTGCTGATATATGTGATTTTAGATCCAGGGACGCTGCTCTCCATGAGTTCTAGTGGTTTTCATTTTGAAGTGAAGCATATCAAGGATCATGGTTACCGTGATGTGCACCAGGTTGTGGTCTGTGCCATCACAGACATTATCAGTAGGTAATGTCTGTACAGTTGCACTCATATCTTCTAGTAGATATATAGAAGGTATTGTCTATAGGTCATAGTTGTGTTTTTGTGTTCAGATTGTCAGGGATTAACGATGAGACTCAACACTATTGAGGCAGTGATGATGCATTCTTGCCCCACCTTGTTGCGCCGGCTCCTCCCATTGGTTTAATTTGTGTTGCATCATTTGATGATTGCACATCTTGTGAGGATTACTGAGTCAGACGTTGCCTCTTAGTCAGTTTGAAGGAGAGTTCTAGGTCCAACATTCTTTTGGTTGACCGTGCGCCTTATTCTGTCACTTTAGTCCGTTCATACTGTCCTCATTCTCAGCAGAATCTAATGATCTGGTTTGCTTTCTTGTACTCTTTCAAAGTGATCATGATCTGAAGGTCTCTCAAAGATTATGTTTTTTGACCTTTGGTCAAACAACCTGTCTAAAACTCCCATTTCAAAATTGGTTCATAGCGAGCTGGTTTGTCTCTTAAATATAAATATCCCCCAAATAAAAACAAGTCAAATGGGAATATCAAGTTATCAAAGATATTTGCAGCTTTATTTAATTTCACTCAAAGGAGAATCCAACTCTTTGTCTCACAGTGAATCATCGTGGTATTACCAAGCTGTGGCAATCCTCTGTACGCAAGCCATGGAAATATCATTACTATATCATTTTATGCTTTGGAGAATTAAAGGAGTAGGTCTATATGTTTTATGATGAACTTGGTTATAATGTGAAACAACAAAATTACAAAGTAACATTCCTCACACACTTAAAATATCCTGCAACATTCATAGTTAAAATGTTCTGCATATCGCTCTAATCTTTGCAAACAGTGAAAACATAGACATGTTTGATTTAGATTTACAAATAGACTGTAAAGTGCATCTTAAAGTATTCACATCAATTCACTTTTTCCACATTTTGTTACGTTGCAGCCGTATTCCAGGTTGTATCAAATTAATCTCTTTTTCTCAAAATTGTTTTGCAAATTTATTACAAAAAAAACCCAATAACATTTGGCCGTTCTACAATGCAGGCCTGATTGGTGCTCCAGAGATTGTTGTTCTTCTGGAAGGTTCTCTTCTCTCCTCAGAGAGGCCTTAGTTTCCCTGATGGATCGGATTAGGCAGCTAGCCGGCTCCAGGAAGAGTCCCGCTACTTCCAGACTTCTACTGACCAATGATGGAGGTCGCTGAAACAGCAGAAATGTTTCTGGATCCTTCCCCAGATTTGTGCCTAAAGACAGTCCAGCTTCAGAGGTCTACAGACTACAACTGAATTTATCACAGGTTGACTCAATTTCAATTGTAAAAGCATCTCAGGAATGATCAGCTTCATCAGTTTTGTTGAGCTTCACCAATAAAATATTGTGAATAGTTTTTTAAATAAATTTACACTCAAAACACTGAAAAAAAATGTTTCACTGTATCATATTGAGGTATTTGTGTCTAGAATTTTGAAGAGTTTAATTTAAATACAATTTAGAATAAGGACGTAACATAAAATGTGGAAAAAGTGAAGCGCTGCTAATACTTTCTGGATGCACTGTATCTACAGTCAGTGAGGAAAAAGAAGGCATGTGTAGTAAACTGAAGCTTTGAGCGTTTCTTTTTTAACATGATGTTTGTAAATGAACCCAACCTAAGCTCAGGCAAACCGCCTCCTGAAAGTCAAGCTGCTGACCAAAGCTGGCATTTCAGGAAAAGCAGACAGACGTTGAACTTCTTCACACACACACACACACACACACACACACACACACACACACACACACACACACACACACAATCTTACCTCTCACTGTGTATTTGTTTGGGCACAGGAACCATGGCAACAGCAGTAGATAGAGGAAGTAAACCAGTGACAGCAAGTTGAAGCGAAAAAGACAAGCTGCAAACACAGAAACATCAGTTAGCAGCTTTCTGAGTCTTAGAACATCATTCCTGGGTCATCCTATAACAGCTGAAAAGGAGCGGTTCTAAGAGAACACAGTCAGGACCTGTATGAGCCCAATAAGTGGATATGGGATAATATAAATAACGAACATTCATTTTCATTTTCCTGCCGTTGGTGAACGTGTTTCTGGAGGTGGAGGAGGTTGGTTGGATGTTTGGACATGTGACAGTGATGCTGTCCAGGTGGGATGTTTCACTGAAGCAGAGCAACGTCAGAGCTGTTCCCATTGCTTCAAACAAACATTGTGAAGCATCATGAAAATATAAACTGGTAAATATCAATTGCTTTTCAGCAATATTAATATTGGATATTGATATTAGTACAGTAGTTTTATATCAGAGCGTCCTCAAACAGGATAAATAAAAAGCTGTTTATTGATGCTGTTCTGTGTCACAATTAATACCAAATAACCCATCTCATGTGACAAAAAGAAAAAAATATCACATGAAGCTTCAGGAAGATTCATGAAATCTTTGTCTGTACTCTGCTAAAGGTCAAAAAACACAATTTCGAAATTGCAGCATTTCCATTGAAATAAAAGAAATAAAATTAAAATTGCACGTGAATAAACTTGAATGCGATAAATCGTTAAATATAATTGCAGTGGCAGATGCAAACAGCTACATCAAGCTTCATAAGATTGTATTTATAATTCAGCCATGGTGTTAGCGTTCATCTATAGGTCATCAGAGGAGTCATCAGCGTCTTATTCATGCATTGGAGTGATAACTCCTCATAATAGGGAATGGCAACATATGTGACATTTTGGGGAAAATAATACTCGGTGATTTTAAGTTATGGATTCAACACTTTGGAAAGTTTCACAATTTTTTATGAACTATGTGATGCTGTGAGAGTCTGAGTCTGATGGAGCCAGCTGCACATTGAATAAAATCAAAACAAACAATCATCGTCCGACTACTTCCTGTCATCTTCTTTGTGGTTTTCACCAGGAATAACATCCGGGAGTTGATCATGTGATGTGACAATTTGTTTCCATTGCAGTTCTGAAAAATACATCTATTCTGATACGATTGAAAACCTAGCACAACTTTTTATTGAAAAATTTGAGTTTTATTTTATTTAAATTGGAGTGTTTCCATTAAGAGAATTTATTCTTGTAAATTCATTTATGCAATTTTATGGGTAAGCTGCTGTTTTATGCTCTTTTCACTTCTCTGTAAAATCCAGCATTTGCTTACCAAAGTATTTTTTTCTAGAGAAGAACAGTTATACAACATGGTCCACTTTAATCAAACTCCAGTCTGTTTGCCATAGTTCACCAAAAAAGTGAACTATGGTCCAACTAAAAATTAGCTGCTGGGTTGATTTAAGTGAATTCTATTGCGGTTCAAATGCATATGTCAATGAAGTGGACCAGAGACTGCTCCAAAAGCAGGAAATGAACTGTAGTGCAGGGCATTCTGGGTAAATACAACCAAAAGAAACGAGCAAAGCAAATGCTAGCAGGAGAAGTGGCTCGTGGTCTTTTACCAATGACAAAAAAAAATCCTACAACAGATAAAATCTGACACTGCTTCATTTTTTTTTACATTTTGTGAACAAAGAAGTTGTGCTCTAAATCTAACCCTCTTCTTCAGAGGTTTTTGTGTTGTTTCCTTCAGTAGTTCTTGGTGCAGCACCACCACAGGCGAGGAGGGGAAGAGGTTTTTCAATTTGGATCAGTTGACACAGTGCAGTGTGACAGCGAACCGCATAAGCT
Source organism: Poecilia latipinna (assembly GCF_001443285.1). Classification (NCBI taxonomy): domain Eukaryota; kingdom Metazoa; phylum Chordata; class Actinopteri; order Cyprinodontiformes; family Poeciliidae; genus Poecilia; species Poecilia latipinna. The sequence goes on along the minus strand of NW_015113710.1, from coordinate 80,906 downwards.
GAAAAGAAGCAAATGTTGCAGTTTTGTTCCCCAATCATACAGAGTCTACCGGACTATCAGGTTTTTAAACATCCATAATCAGGAAAAAAAAAAAAAACAGACTTGAGCTATTTGGCAACAACAACATGGAGTATATATTGAGTTCAGTTGGAACTTAGCTAGAAAGCTAAGTTTATAGTTGAACAGAGCTGGGGGTTCCCCAGTAGTACCTGGTCCTGTACCTCTGTGTGGATCCTGTGTTCCACATTTTAGTCAAAATGTTTGGTTTTGACTCTTGTTTTAAGATTTCCTGGCTGTATTTATTTCAGAATTTAACTGAAATGCAAAAATATATACTTTAATTGTATTTTTTAGTTTTTGCCTTATTTAAAACTATAGTTTGGGGGAAGACGGTATAGTGCATGAGTAGTGAGAGTGGAGGAGCTCCACCCTACTGCCCAGCTAATCATAAACCACATTAGCATTGATGTCTCTGGACACACATGATAACAGCGGTGAGTGGCCACAGCACCTATCAGTTAGCAGCACGTGGACTCGTGTCTGTTGTCTTTCCTGAGCGGGTCATATGTTCAGGCCTTTCATATTTCAGTATGAAATGTGCTGCAGGAGGACATCCCACCTGTCTTTATAGACAGGTGGGATGTCTATAAAGCTCTGTATCCCCTCAGGTCTCTATCTCAATGTGGGCCATTGCCTGGAAAAATGCCTCGTTTTGTTAAATGTTCGTGTCTACATGGGACTCCTGTTATGGACAACATTTTTCCATCGTTTCAGGCTTGCACCAAATTTACATCAAAACAGCCAGTACAAAGATTTTTAGTAATAATGTTGTCAAATCCCTCCAGGAAACAAACACACACACACACACGCTCCACACATTCTTCTCCGTTTCTGCTCTACTGCTGTAGTGAGATCACAGCGCCACATACAGACCTGGCATGACTACTACATGATGTTGAGTTGAATCCTGAAATGTAGAAGAATCCAGAAGCAAATCAAGGGCATTTATCTGCAATGCTAATGGAGCTAAAGTTTGCAATAATAGAAAATGTGGCTGTTACTAGCGGGGTGGTATTATATGCTTTCCAGTCACATTGTGGGATTTTATAGCACAATGAAGTAACAACCTTCAGTCATGACATTTGACCTCATATTGACATGGATCTGATTGGTTTTGGTGCTAGGCCTCCTGTAAACAAACATGAAGTGTGCTCTGTTTTCCCTTCATCATTGTGAATCAGGAGAGCTGTGTGTGTGTTTTCTGTAACACCCCGCACAAGCCAAACCGAACAGATAGGACCCAATTCCTAGAATGCAAACACTTCCTCCTTATGGAATCTGCCACGTTGTTTAACTTGTGTTCCTAAGAATCCCAAATATCAACTGAAACATCCTCAAAACCTTCAGTGGAACGTCTGATTTCAACTGGGAGCCTTTTATAGTTGCAACTAGTGGAGACGAACGGAGGAACGCGCAGAACAGCAGGACAAGTGGACAAGAGGTTTTCTGGAAAATTTTGAAATCAAATTACTTTTTTTTTTTTTTCATTTTAACCTCTTTGAACAACCAGAAGAAACAGACTACCTCTTATTCCAGGATTTACTTGTTTATGTTATTACATGTCACTAGTGTTTAGCTTAAAAACATATTCTGAGCAAATTATCAAAAAAAAAAATTTTTTTTATTGTTTTTTTTTTTTTTTTTTCACAAAGTCACAGCACAACATATGCAAAATGATAGTCATGATCAAGGATTAGATCATAATATATATTCCTGCTTAATGAGGCTACTCCTTGTTACCATCCTGTTTGTTCACTTAGAGCTGGCATGTCAAACTCAGTTTCATTTTGAGCCATATCAAAAATGTAAATGTTATTAAAGAGCCGGTTGTGCCAGAATGTATTGATAAAACCCATAAAACTGTTAAAATATCACAAAAAAACATCTGTTTGTTTCAGCATTCAATAAGTGTTTCTTAAAATTAAATAATATTGAACATCTTTTCACACTCATCAGTCCATCCAGGATTTCATGATTGTTTTTGTGGCTTTTTGTAGTCAAAATCACAGATAGATAAATAACAGAACATAAGAGAGCAGGCTAACCTCAAACCTGCAGTATGTAACTTTTTCAAAGAATATGTTTTTTGTTTTTTTTTTACATATTAGATGAAACTGTCACCATGATGTGACGGTGTGATATGAGACAGATGATCTGTGACGATACTGATCGCTGCTAAATGTGCTAATGGTGGAGAAACAACTTACTGTTCCGGGAGAAACGTTTATCTGCTATCATCTGTGGCCATACTAACCAGCATTAGCATTCACAACAGGATCTGCTGATGGCCGTAGCTCAGCAGAGAGCAAGCACAGGAGATAAGGGAGAGTGCACACACGAGCATGATTGACAGCGCTAAGACCATCCTCCAGACTCCAATTGGTTGTTTCTAGTTAACAGAGGAGGCTTGATTTTATCTCAGATTATCTGTCTCATACTGTCACAATGTCATGACAGTTTCAACAAATATGCACAAAAAATATATTTTTATACTGCAGCTGTAACTCAGAGCAAAGACTAAAACTCCTGGACTTAACTAAGACATGGATACCTGAATAAAATGTTGGTACAGGTCAGTGAGCAGCAGCTTTCAACATGACCTGCAGCTGAGAGCCATTCAGCTGAGCAGCTGAGGACTAAACCGTTCCACCGCAGGCTGCTTGTTTGACTTTCCATTGCAGGCCCAAGACCTGCGGAAGGTCCAAAAATTAACCAGCTCACAAATAACAGAGGAACGCCTCTTCTCCCTGAGTGTCTGAGGTTAGGGTCAGCCACTGTGGACCAACTAAAACTGCACATCCAAATAAACCTTCTGAAAGGACGCTGTTATAATTTCCCTCTGAGTTACAATTTACCTTGTATCACACAACAAAAGAAGATTTGTTTTAAAACCATACATTTCTCCTCTATGTTAGGGTTTGTTTTTTAAAACTTGCAGTGTTGGTTTGTTGCTTTTCCAGAGCTCTGCTTTCAACTGGCTGCAGCATGTGGCTTTCACAATCCTCTATCTGATAACATCTGTAGGCCAGTGTCTAGGCATGTTGTCTACTCGCAACCGTGGTGGCAACACTTCAACATCCAGGCACTGCAACAGGCAGCCATTTTCTCTCCATGTTTGGTTCCACCTCACCAACGAAGGGCAGCATTCAAAGCTCAGCTACACAGCAATCCACACAACTACCAAGGTTCTGGACCAATCAGGAAACATGATCTTCAATAGATCCCAGTGAAAACCTCATTAAGAACAGCAATATGTAGCATAGAACAGGATGGGGTTTGAAATTCAAGGTTTAATGTCCTTGGAGGCAGATAGAGCAGAATAAGAATCAGACCAGAAGTGACAGCTCAATGGCCAACAAAAGGTTTGACCCAAGTCGTTGAGTTTAGCAGATAATTATCCCTGATACCGACCAGATGTACCAAACGTTCTGAATTCATAAAAAGTTACAAAAAAATCTCAAAATAAATTGTTACATTTTCTGGTGTTTAGCAAATTGAAGTAATTTCGATCATTCTAATTAATCTAAAACAAGAGAAATTTGATCTGATTTACCTTCAGAGATTGAGAAAAAAACGTGTCGTCTTTTTAATTGGTGAAGGTAAACTTGTGTTTTCAACTGTGTAAAGTTTTCATCACAGTTTTAAAATGCACTCCTTTTTACAACATCGATTTAAAAGAAGAGGAGAAGAAAAGATATAAATTAATTTCTCATCTAAATTCTGATTTTTTTTTTTAACTCTGCTGTAACTGGGAGATAAATTATTGTGTTGCCATGTAAAAAAGGCCCAGTTGAGACCAGAGTACCAGACTGAAGACTTTGATCATCCAGCTTTTGGTAAGAGGAGAGAATGAAACAAGAAAAAACAATAAATCATGCTAATGGAAATTATTGAGCTCATTTTAATTTATCATGTGACATACTTAGATAATTAGCGAAGACAGTAATGATGAAATAATGATAAATTTGCAACACCTTGTCCAGCCCAAGTGAGTACAGAGTATGCAAATTGCATCACACAGCCTTTGGCCTCAAGTGGAGACTGGGAGGGAAGAATTAGGACATACAAGACATGAATGCAGAAATATCTGACCGAATGAAAGGCCAGTGCTAATAAAAGAAGCTTTGAAATCCTCCAACCAGAAGACTTGACTCAAAAGGAACATGTAAATTGAACTGCAAATGCAGTCCGTGTAGTAAACGATTGCAGCATTAGACAGCAAATGACAGCAGGACTGTATTCTTCACACATAATTAACACCTGACGTGGAGGCCGTGCAGGCCAGGCTCTAAATTCTTCAGCTGTGCCATCCTCCCAACATTTTGGCAAGAACCTGCAACATTATACTTTTGACATCAAATTTAAAGAGGAGAGAATGGAGAGAATGTGAGGCCTGCTGCTTCTGCTGACAGTGTTATAAGGTAAAAGGAATTTACAGAACAAACAGTGGCACGGCCAGGGCTCTCGCTCTGTCCATGATGAAAACTGGGAAAATCTCCGTATAGGTGACTGGAGAAACAACTTATCTTTGTCATGGCATAATTATCATGTCAAGTCACACCAGCACACACCAAGCCCCGTTAAGGTTTTTCTGTTCAGTTTCTGTCCTGAGTCTCTGTTGTTTCTGTCTTCCCCGTTGATTGCTTCCCAGGTGTGTCTCATTCCTTGATTACCCACCCTGTGTATTTAGTCCCTCCTGTTGTCTTTGTCTCTTGTCGGATCCTAGTTGTATGTCATTTGTCTGCTTGCCACCACAGTCGAACTGTAAAGTCCTGTGTTGGTTCAGCTCTCGTTTTCAGTCCTCTGTTCTCTTTATTAAATTCATCTTCATCACTACCTGGGTCATCAGAGTTCATTCTCACCACCACCAACCACACCCCATGACATGCACAGCAGTCACCAGAGACCCATGCTACATGTTAGCAATGTGCTTAAAGTAGAAAAAACTACTAGCAGGCTTAATGACTGAGCTAACATTAGCTTCTTACATGCTAAGTGTTTAGCACAAGCTAGTGCAGCATTCACACTTTGACCAAATATTGCCCACTAATAGTTTTTTTCTGTTTTGAACAGAGTAGTGAATTTGATTATCCAAACTGAGTTGTTTTGTAAGGCTTTATGAGCTTGCTGCCTTTTTTAAGACCAATTTTAATACATAATTAAAGTAAACTTTAAAAGTCACTTTCAACCAAATTCTCAATAGAGTCAAACTATCCCTGTTTATTAAGTCAAGTGAGACCTTGATCAGTCCTTTCAGTGCATTCAGAGTTTTAATTTATATTCTCTTTAACCAAGGAAGATCCGTTGCATTTTTACAAGGGTGCCCCGATAATGACCATATTTAAAAAGCCAAAACCTGATAGAGGGTGTACTTTCTTTCCACCATCATCAGCCTTTTTGTCCCTGTGGTGATCCCGTCTCCTTCTTCCTGTAAAGCCCATCTAAGCTCACACATAAGCTGAGTATTTCTCACCGAGGCAGGAAATCGCTTTGAACGAGCCAAGAGTTTATAGACGTTGCACAATACACAAGTCATGTTTGAGTAAAAGTTAGAACTTGTTCAAATGTAGTGATTGTGTTTTCTCTCCTACAGCAGAGATGAGGGCATGGAGGCATCTGAGACCAGATGGTGGCGACAACATGTGCCATCGTGCACATCAACAAATAAAATCTGACTCACATCATCGGATAAAGAAAAAAACAAAGCTAATCTCATAATCAAAAGCATTCTAGATGCTTTTGAAAAGGATCAAATCTTCTTGGCATGCTCCATTGTGTCTCTTATTAAGAAATACCACCAGTGGGGTTGCAGATATAGAAGAAATAAAATGCAGAAAATGGTTTGAAATTGTTATGCAAATGTCAATAAATCTGACAAAAATCTTTAAAAAGTCTAGGAACTTTCATTCTCACTTCTTCGCTCTTTGCTGGGGAATAAAATGAATAAAAAATGTCAACTTTTAACATCAACAACAAATGTACTTCACCAACAAGTGTGTATGAGTTGATGCATTTATAGCACAGCATCAAGCTAAAGATATAACAGTGCAAATCAGTTGTGAAGAAAATGTTAATCACAGATAATCAAGAACTCCACACCGAAGCAATTCATGGGTGCCTGGTAAGTATGACACACAAGAGTCAAACAGCATAGCATAACGACATAGCTGCCTTTACACAAAAGTGAAAAACAAATAAAATTCAGTGTAATCTGTGGCAGCAGTAGAGAGCCAGTGGTGGATGTAACAAACGGGGAAACTTCATTCGTCTACTTTGCAGCGCCTGGCACTGTCTCATAAATGCTATTTAGCACTCCACCAGGCGTTTAATGAGCACCACATGGCGCTATAGAAACACCAACAGCCTCCTAGCAAATAACATGTGGTGTTTACTAGGAGGTTATTTTGTAGTTCACCAGAAAATACTGAGTAAACAGCTCTGAAGTGCATTTGATTTCCCATGGAGATAACACCATAATAAAGCACTAATTTTTGATATTCTATTTCCATACCAAAAAGATACCCATGGGGGTTGTTTTTGTTGTTGTACCAAACCCTTATGGAGCCATAGGTAGCATGAGGTGGACAGCCACCACCTGTTTAAAAACACACATACTCTCACCCACACATGCACACAGTTTTTCATTCAACCACAAAGCAGAGCATTGGTGATAAAGACTTGTGCGTCTCTATGAAAGAGCAATGTTGCAGAACCAAAGAACACAACCATCCACAAGGACTTCCCTGATACTGGCCTCAGCAGCCAAACGTAGCCAGTTGTGCTTTGATTCGCACAACTGGAAGTGTTATAAATCCATGTCAGTGAAACAAAAAGGTTACTAATTACATAGAATTTAAGCGATAACAAGAATCTTGGGACATGTGACCAGAATAACTCGCATGGCATTATTAAGGGTGCCATGTGAGTAGTCAGGAACTACTAATACTGCGACCAGATACTCATCCCACACCCCAACACCTTTCTACTGGGTAGTGTTATATATGTTAGGCAGGATGGGACAGTGCCAAGGTGGCAGCTTTTTGAAATTCACCGCTGGTATTTTGATGATTTAGCTTGAATTGTGGGCTGCAGGCTGAAACAGCCTCACTGACATCACCGTTGGCTCCTTTCACAGAAAGTCAGGAATCTGCATTACTTGCTCCAAACAGTTAATGTTACCAGACAAAAGAAACAGTGTGGTCATATGAAAAGAAGGAGTATGAATAATTTGGAGTTCAACTTTATATTTCAAGATATTTCATAATGCTGCTTTGAGAACAAATTTTAAAGGCAATAAAATGTTGGTTTCCATCTGCATCATTGGATGGCATCAACCAGAAATGTTGACATGTAGTTCAGTGACACTGGGATGATAGAACTTTTTTATTTTGTTGTGTAAGCTAAACAAAGTCATGACAAATCAGGGTGTTTGAACAAACCAGGAGTACTTCTCCCAGATGAGTGTTTCCATCTATTTATGACAGATATCACCATCAGTTTTTTCTTAATAGCTGTCTGTTGTCTTATCCCAGCTTGTGTTGATAACCATTAAATGAGAAAAGGCCTCTTGGCACATCTTTGTCTTTGATTTCTAAACTGTACTTAATTGTTAAAAGCTAGCAGAGCTTTGTAATCGCTGCCTTCGGCCTGTCCTTTAGGGTGGCATACACGAAGTTAGTGGATATACTGTAGGCATCACTAAATACTGACACTCGTCTTCAACAGAGTGAAGAGACACCATACAGATGAACCCAGACAGAAAACTTCAGGAACAGATGGACGATGATCACAGTCCTGAACTCCAAATAAGGCAGTTTAGCAATAAAAGCAGCAATGAAAAAGACAGAAACTGCCAAGTTTTGTTGAATTGGCAGAGTCTCCTTGGCTTCATAATGATGTTTTCCATGAGCTTTTTTAAACTGAAAGATAGCATTCACACTGCCAGCAAGTGAGCAAAGGGCCAGTACTGTTAAACTGATCAGGACTCATTTGCAGACAATTATGTCAGACAACTGTCCTTCTCATTAGAACGACAGGAGCCAAGTCACTTCACATAAACAGATTCATAAAACATCTTGTTAGCCATCACTAGCAGAGAAAAAAAAAGATTCTTACAGTTTATATGTAAGCACTGAACTCTCACAAGAAGACAGGACAAACAACCGGGGAGTGAGTCAGCTTGACAGAGTAACAGGCTTCCAGAACTTCTTTAAATCTTCAGAGTGTGTTCTATATTTGATCCGGTGAAATCTGGCCATTGAGAATCATAAAGAAATAAAGATAAACACTGGATCCGATCTTCTGCCAAATACATGGTCAGCAGACAATACTAGCTGTATTTCCATTAGTCAAAGAATTATGTAGATTGAAATTGCAAAAATAAATCTGCTTAATGGAAACGCGCCAACATTGAAAAAAAAAAACTCCTGTGCTAAGATGAGGTGGATTTTTTGGACGTATCGGAATAGATGTATTTCACTGAACTGTAATGGAAACACTTTTTTTCCGTTACAGTCATGAGATCAACAGCTGGATGTCACTACTGGTGTAAACTACAAAGAAGACAACAGGAAATGGTAGCAGGATGATGCAGTTTGTTTTAGTTTGTTGGACAATGTGCAGCTGGCTCCCACCAAAGCTCTCACAACATCACACAATTCATAAATATTTGTGCAATTCTAACATGTTTAATCCTTAACTCTTCTGTAAAATAGCCGACTACAATTTCTCCAAAAATGCTGCATACAAGCCCTGCATACTCCTCCCAAGTGGGCGGAGCTTGTCGCTCCACCGCCACAATAAGACGCTGATGTCTCCTCTCAAAGCTGATAGATGAGCTCTGGCATCATGGCTGAATTATGAATATTTATGGTAATGTTTACATCTGTTGTGGGCCATTATTTATAATGACTTACTATGATAGTAATTTAATTTCTTATTTAATGGAAACACCACATTTACGAAATTGCTTTTTTTCCCCCCCGACATTAGCAGAATAGCGACACAGATTTTGAACACTTTGTAATGGAGACCCATCTGCTGGAAGCACACAGCACAGCTAGAAATGTCTTTTGTAATTTATCCACCATCAATTAGGGAAGTGTAGAGCACAGCAGCACGACAGAATGGGAAAACGGAGAAATTGATGGCGGTAAAACAGAGGCCATACATTCACCCTGGAGCTGGTGAGACAAAGCTAGTATGGTTAACCCAGTTAACCTCAAAGTTCAGACACACTCCCAGAGATTTACATTTACATTTACAAATCTGAGTTTACTGAAATAAATATAAATGTAAATCCACTTTTTTAAAAAGTGGATTGAGATTACTAATGTTGTGAACTGGTCCTTCTTAAAGAAACCTCATTTTCCCACAGCTGAAGTATTATCTGTTGTTTATAGTCACATGGTTCCCATGTCACTGATCACCTCCCCAGCAGGTATAAGGTGGTCAGTTTCCATCATTACTTGACGGTCCCTAAAATTTTCCCATCACACCTCTGGTCCTCACTGCATCACCTGACTACCTTCCTCAAATGGTCCAACCATCATCATCTTCCATCCTTGCCTGTATTAACAATTCCATTATCCTCTCCTGCACCACCAGACAGCATCATCATCATCATCATCACTGTCTTCTTCTGTTCCACCTTCATGACATCCTGTGCCTCCCTCACATTCCCCTTCAGCGCCCCAGCCACACCTCAAGCCTTCTGTTTCCCTTTAAGTTTCTGTTCCTGAGTTCTACAGCGTGGCTGATGTGATCTGATTTCTTTTTCTTTCTTTCTTTTTACATATTTGTGACATTCCAGTGTTTCAGAGCATCAAACCAATTTAGTTATGAGTCAAACACAATACAAGTAAGCTGAAAATGCAGTTTTTAAATGAAGGCGTTTATTACTTGAGGAGAAAAATCACATGATCCTGTGGGAAAAAGCACTTTTTCACATCACCATCCAAAGTTTGAAGGTTGAAAAAGTGCAAACAGAGCAAGCTGGCTGTCCTCTGGTGAGCCATCTGGATTTCTGATGAAAGCTGGTTCTCATGCTTTCTTGCAGCCTGAATTAATGGAAGACAAGTCTCCAAATATACAGAAGATGGCATTTTTTAAAATAAAATCTTATTGTGCTTCTTTTGACTGTATTCATTTATAAGCTCCTCACTGTTACACAAAGTAGGTAAAAATTGAGTCTTCTTTTCCCCCACCACAAACAACTAAGGCAAGGACTATGTTGACTTGTTGTAAATAAGTTGAACTGTATTGTTTCCATCCAGCCGGCCGCCAGTCGGCTTAATACAAGACATTACGACATTCGATGGCCGGCTGGCCATCAAATATTAAAAATGTTTTTACAAACGTCAGCCATATGATGAGTCCATACAGCTCATCGTTAGCATGAAGACATGATTTTATGACAGATTCTTGAGATTCTTTCCTCCAGGAAATTCAAACAATGTCTTCAGCAGTGACAGAAACTATGTGTATGATGACATCGTTGAACCTTTGTTTCCTCTGACTCAGTGGAACAATATGACCAACAGCTCAAACAAACAACCTGGAAGCATGTAGCATGTAGCAAGCAGCCAAACAACAATATCCCTGTCCCTACTTTCTCTCTACCTACAACAGACACATGTTCCTAAAGTGTTGGTGTGTGTGAGTGTGTGTGCGAGTTCTACATGCCTCCAGTTACTGTAACCCCACCAATTCAACACAAACAGGAAAAGAAGGAACCAATCACATTAAAGGGGAGTCAAATCTTACTCATTCAGGCAGGATTTTCTTCTGCTCCGGTCTAAAGGTTCAGATCATCACTGAGTGACATTTATTGCTACACAGAGGAATTTACTGGAGCGCTTTTATTCCTGAGAGAATTTTTTTTTATTCCATGAACAACTGAGAAAACATGTTGGCATTGATAATAAGAAAAAAAAGAGGCTTCATGCTGAGAGGAACTGCACGCTATGTCACATTCACAGGAAGCGAAGAGAAAGGCTCAACATTTTCCACAACTTCTCCCGTGTTGGGCCTGGGTGTGCCAATTCTCTGAAACCACATGAAACACCGGCATTCAGTGAGGATGGAGATGAACAGGGATGCCTGCCATTTCCCCTCTGTCGAATGAAAAGCAGTGAAAGGAAAGAATTTCAATAGCAATGCAGTCCTTTGCAGACAGAGTGGACGACTTTGTTCAGCTTCACATAAAACTGCCATATTTCCACACAGAGTGATCCACTCATTGACGATGAAAAATGTTCAACCATATGTCAGTCAGATAACATAGGTGACAGCAGAAGCTCAGGGTGTGTCGCCCCTTGGGCCTGCAAAACTGAGTCATGATGTCATCGTGTTCATCTCGTAGAAAAAAAGTCGTCAGCTGGTGTAACAAAGCCTCAAGATCTGATGGATCAGGCTGAGTCAGAGCTGGTGATCCAGCTGGATCCCACACTTCATGTTGGACAGACAGGTAGCAACATGACCGGACATGGAGCACCTGTAGCCTTGGCCTTAAGGGAGGATACCAGGCGGATGTTACTGATGTAAAAACAGCTTCTCCCACTGAAATTTTTTTACATGATATATTTACATTATAGTTATTTATAATGATGCACTTCTATAAATAACTTCCAATACCGATATCTGAGGTTTAGTGTTGGCCGATACAATCCAATACAGAATAACATCTTAATTAACTTAAAATTCAGATGAAAAATAGTTGCATTTCTTTTTTTTAAAGAAAAAAGAAAAGAAAACAGAAAAGTACTTACAAATTAATTTGATAACTCTGCACCAGTACAGCACATTTAAATACACTAATGGCTTCACCAGTTTGGTCAAACATGTAACAAACAGAGTCATCGCAACAATAAGTATAACAGCCAATGAAAAATAAATAATAAAGAAACAAAATGACAAAGCGATAGACTTACTACCTCAGTCAAACATGTAATAATAAACTTTATTTCAAACGGTTCAGAAAGTGCAATTGAAAATTCTAAATATAATGTAAAATAAATAAAATGCAACGTCACTCAGAGCACAAAGCATAGAATTAGACTGAGTAGATCTGCCGTTGTGGATTGGGCACATTGTAGGATACCGAATATAAAATGCTCAATGTCAGGACTGATACAGATGTTAATATTGGATCGGTGTATCTCTAGTAATTTATCATAAATTACTAGGGATAATTTATGATATCTCTAGGGAAACGGGGAAAACAGCGTAGACCGTTTTCCCTTTCTACGCTGAATGATTATTTTTTACATGCAATTTTGTCCCCTGGTGCTTCATGAATCTGTTTTAAATATTGTTGTTTCATTTGTTTTATTTATTTAGGATATTTGAAATGTTTCCAGTTTGACTGATAGATATTCTTTAGAAATGTATATGTTTTTAATCTTTGAGTGTGTTGCATTAATAAGACATTAATATTATTTTTTATATTATCATCATTATGGTAGTCGAGTATGGTCTCAAAATAACAATATTACCATTTAGTGAAATAAGTTCTGGAACAATTTATCATCCAGCAAAAGGTGTTAGTGTGACAGGCCTGTGCAGCAGCCTCTGCTCTAGCGTCACTGGGAGCCAACTGAGGAGAAAGCAAAGCTGTTCATCATGCAGATACGCTGCAGAGAGCCAGACATCTGAGTACAAAGGCCAGACACAGATGTCACAGGGATGTGAAGTTCTTGGCACATAATATAACAATCCTTTCTTAATATTGTCCCTCCTGGTGAATGTCAGAGTCCTCCTGATGTGTTTAGGTTTCCTCCTCCAAGTGCTGCTAACGCTGTCTGATCATCTACAGGTTCTCACTGACATAACAGCTGCTAGCTGTGCTCTGCACAAAGCTGGCTTTTATGGAGGAGATGTGAAAAGAAAGACAGAAGAAACTGAGATTAAACTTTGAACCAAGTACGCAGGGAACATGTGAAAAAGGTCCTTTTGAGTGTTTCCTGTATTAAAATGCAAAATATTTTGGCCTCGATTGAACAAATGTGTTCTCATGTTATAAGATCATGATATGTACTTCCAATACTGATATCCAATACGATCCGATACAGAAAAACAGCTGAACTGAGGTTTTTTTTTTTAAAGCATACATTAATGTACTGAATTACACATTTATTTGATAACTCTGCACCAGTACAGCTCACTTAAATACATCATTAGCTTCACAAGCTTGGTCAAACATGTAAAAACAACTTTAATTTGGTCAGTCAGTTTTATTATGAGGAGAACAGCCAATGTAACAAAAATAATATAGAAACTCAAACTGACAGAATCAATAGGTTGACTAACTTGGTCAAACATGCAACAATAAATTGCAACAAACTTTTTTTCAAATGGTTCATAAAGTGCAGTTAGTTATTCTAAATGCAATGTAAAGCAAATAATACAGCATGATGTTGCCACAAGTACAAAGCGTAGAATTAGACTGAATAGGTATGCCATTATTGTTCAGACACATTGTCACTCGAATCTTTTTTCAATATCGGGGCCGGTACAGTTATTCATTTCAGATAAGTAAATCTCTAATGATTTGGGTCACTTTCTTTCAAAGCACTTGCTTTTATTTAGCCATGATTAATAAACTAATTAAAAGCTGATTTGAGGAAACAGAGTCCACTTCTCAAAATCCCGTCTATCTAAAATTTTTCCTTCAATTTTGGACCAGTGTGACAGATGTCAGACCTCTCCCTCCAACTTAAGTCATATGTTTTTCTTTTGCCCAAGCTTACAAAAATTTTGGAACTATGTCTTTTCCATACTCTCAGGCGATCCACTAATTGCCATTTTTGGAGTTCCAGGGACCTCACTTAACCTGTGACCCCTACAGGGAGAGGTCTTGGCTTTCTGTCCTCTCCTTGCCAGGCGCTGCGTTTTACTCTGCTGGAAATCTCCTACACCTCCATCTGCTTCATGCTTAAAGATAGAAAAAATTTTACTAACAGTGAAAGGTAGTTCAGCAAAATTTACTTACAAGTGGGCACCTTTTGTGACATACATAAAATCTCTGCCTTTATAATGCATAGATTGATGTGACTGACTCATCATGTCATGTGACTTAAAATTTACAGAATAAATGGGTGGAATGTTGTTGCCTTTTAGCTTCTCAATGCCGTCCGACCCTCTCCCCCCTGTTTTTTTTTTTTGTTTTTTTTTGTTAATGTATTCTTTTTTTATGTATTTATACTTATTTTGACTCGTTTTTGTTATGTCAGTACGGTGATTTATGTTCGCTACGGGAAAAAAATAAATAAAAAATCGGAGAAGTTATGTAAGTTTTGCAAAATGTATGTAATATCAATGTATGTATGATCTCCTGATAAAAAAAAGAAAGCTGATTTGAGAGCAGCAAAGCTGGCATTTTGGTCAAATTCATTCTACTTATTAAAGAAGTTTGGTTGTAAAAAGACTAATTGTACATTTTTCCTTGTAAGAAAGTTATTCCAATAATAATTTTACCTTGATCAGTGAATAAAAGGTATCTGTCAGCATCAGCCACCTGTGCGGTTAGAGGGGCCACATAAAATCAGACACCCCTGAGTTAAAGCATATTCATGTCATGTCTTGTATTCAAATCGTCTAGTCAAAATCCAAATTTAATAAAGTCTTAAATTTAATAAATAATCTGTGGCAAGACTTGAAAACTGATGTTCACAGGTGTTGAAGAAAAAAAAAACTGCATCTAAAACTTTTATTAGGTGAATAATAATGGATTCCACATTTTTTATGATTTCTTTTGTAAGAAAAAAAAGAAAAAAGAAAATCTAAAAGTTTGTGGTTATAATGTCACAAAACATAAAAATTGTCAGGGGGTGCAAATACATTTGCAATATCTGACAGCAAAATCTGACAGCCAATTATTTACCGCCCCCTGGTTTGTCTGGAAACCACATTAGTTTCTCTGCTCTGGGCACCCAGCTTCTTTTATGATACAGTTAATTTTTTTCCCAAACCTTCAACAACCCTCCTATAAATTTGTGGCCCACAAATGTGACGCAAAAAGTTTTGTTGACCCTTTAAAGTCCTCTGCTCAGCAGCAGGGCCATATGAGAAAGCTCTATAATGTTGAGTCTGACTTTGTTTTTATGGTAAACACCCCGAGAGAGGGAGAGAGCTGAGGATCAGCTTCACATCTTTGGGGTTAGTTGCCATTCCTCACTGTAATTTCATCACACATAACTGGCAGTCCTCTGGACTCCCAGAAACACACGGGTCAGGTGTCAGGTACCACAGTTACCTCTGAACAGAACCGCTCCAAGGCTATTTGAGGCCCTAAGCAGAATTTGATTTGGGGCCCTTCCAACTACAATAAAAACCACCGCAACTCACCTAACAGCATCCATGCTCATGCAATCTGCAAGATGATGAAAAAGTTCTTGTTCTATTGGCAGATAAATAAACTTATGGAAAAAAATGTCACGTATTAACCTAAATAATCTGGCAATTGAACTAACACTTTTTCATAAATATTAAGGAATTATTTACTTAAAACAAGCTTCTATATCTTGCTAAAACGTTACTTGTATGTTAGTTTTCACTCATTTCAAGTGTGCTAATATATTTGCTCTAGAAATTAGGCCAAAATTACTTAGTAAGATTTTGTGTTTTCGCAGTGTAAATCTGGCTTATGTCAAAATTAGATTGAATGTTGTTAGTTGATATGTATGTGGTTGTTTCATCTACAACCTCACACACACACATGCACGCACGCACGCACACAGACAGACACACACGTCTAGGCTTACAGGTTCCCTTAAACAGACCACACTATCATTTTAAAAACCATAAGCACCACAAACAAAACAGGAAGTCTGGACAAACCAACCAAATCCCACCTCATTTTACTGGGATAATAATATTGGAAGAATAAGAATGCAAGGGAAAATTATCTGCACTTGTTTTTACTTTAGACGTAAACATCCGAGAGAATAAAGATAAACGTCACAATATTTTACATATTTGAGACAGAAATAAAACGTTCTTATCTAAGCTCTGTACAGGATCGACCTGACTGACAAGCGTTCTTGATAATTATTTCAGTTTGCTTTCATAAAACACAAACATTCTGTTCCAGTCAGGCAGAAACTGGGCCACCCTACTGATGAGCAACAATCAGCTGATCTACAGTTGTTCAAAGAGAAAGTTTCAATTAAAATTACTTTAGAATCAACTTTTCATTTTTGGTTTTAATTTCTCCAACTTGGATTAGTTTTAGCCCCCAAATGGGCTTTCAATGTTACTGTAACTGCAATTATAACAGAAGCTGGTTCAGACTGGTAAATGACTGTATTTTCAAAGTGGAAAATTTCAATAGAAATATTTTTGTAAAAAAAAAAAACTAAATAAAAGACTTTAACTCCTGAGAAAATCAGTATCCGAGGGTGAAAACTAACATTTCTCTCATTATTCATTGACAAATTATTCTTGACAAGCTCCTGTTTATAGTTGTAATAGTAACAATGATAGCTTCTGATTCATCAGCTGAATAAAGGTCTGTTTCACAGGACAGATGATGCATTCAGGCTCCTGTTTTTTCTATTTTACTTAAAGCACTTGTTCAATCATCCAGGTCCTTTAGAGCAGCATGTTTCCTGTTATAAAGTCAAGACAACAGCCAATGAAATAATGGATGGTTTTCAAAATGCCCATAAAAGTGGATTTACTTCAGTCAGGTTCATTATTACTTTCGTTTTGTGATCCAAATGAAAAAAAAAAGAACAAAAAAACAAATCCATTGTTTCCAAGGGCCTGAGTCATGTGGATTGTTACTGTGAGCTGAATGTCTGCCTGGTTTCTCTCAGTGTTTTTGCTCAGGTTTTTGTTTTCTGGCTGTTTATGGATCAGAATGTGAAGCTCGTGTCCCATAAACCTGCCTGACAGAAATTATGCAGAAGTCAGACACTATGTTAAAGCACAAAGACTTATGGAAGATTGTAAGCAATCACTGTAAAAATCAGTTTGTCTCAGCTGGTTCACACACACTTCTCACCAACCAAAGGATCTGCCGTTGATCCCAGTGGATGTAAAGCAGAGACTATTGAAATGTCTTAAACTCTTCACATTTTCACACCTAATCTGACAATAAACATCTACTGATGGCTTTCCAAATACTAACTGCTCTCTGAGGGTGTGGGGGGAGTGGGGTGAAAGGTTTTGCTTTACATAGTTATTTCTTAAGTATGTCTCCTAAAACAGAAATAAAATGTTCTTGTGTTTCCCCTGATAGTTTTCCAGGCGATAATCAGCTGCTTTGTTTGCGTATGCCTCGTCCCGGCTCTGCGGTTTTTCAGCGCTCCGCAAAGTTGACAGAATGGCCGACTCCCGGTTCCTTCTTCATATTTTAATGGAGGTTCAGAATTCAATCACGCGGACTCGAGACAGTTTCAGTTCGGAGTCCGCGTAAAGTCAGCCTATCTCAACTGTGTTTGCGTAAAAGCCCAGTGCGCATCTATGTGCGGCAGAATGATAAGGAGTCCAACCCTAAGACGCTTGATTGGATCCTTTTCCTCGCACTTTTCCCTCTAATTAGCGCAGCAGCCTGGCCGCAAACAGCGCGGAGCTTCTATTTCCAACCTGACGGTTCCCCCGCAGCAGCAGCCGCAACAGCAGCAGCAGCAGCAGGAACCAGCTCAACTTCTCTGCCTTCATGTTGGCTGGACTTACTGGAAAAATGTTCCAGTGTGTGAAAAGTTCACTCTGCAGCAGCAGCTGCGCTTACAGTTACCACCCCGTCACGGGTTTCAGCGCAACGCTGAGAGAAAAGTCCCCTCAGCTTCCCACAGCACGTCCTGGCAGCTGAACCGAACCGAACGAGGCCGACAGCGGACGGGTGCCTACCTGTTAGGAGGACGGCTGGCAGCAGAACGCTGTAGACCAGCCAGACGATCACCTGGAGATCCATGTCTGTGTGTGTGTGAGTGTGTCTGAGATCAGGGCTCAGAGTGGGGCACAACCCGTCCTATTGTCTCCATTTGGACCGACGGCTTCAGCAGGGCAGCTGGTCCAAACGTCCCATCAGACACGAAACCGAGAAGAGCTCCAGCATTGTTCAGTAAAAGGTCCGCCGATCCTCCGCCTTTCCTGATCTTTTTTTTTTTTCGGGGCGTTTTCAGCCGCAAACCATGTGCCAACAGCGCATCCGCTGGTTCTTTTTTTTTTTTTTTTGCGCCTTGGAGGGAGGAAGAAAAGTTTGAGAGCGCGGCTCCTGTCGGCCAGGCCGGGGCTGGAGGAGCTCAGCTCAAAGTGGAAAATGTGATTCACAGAACAGAGTCTGAGCTGAGGGGCGTTCATAGAGGAGCTATTCTCCACTGAGCTGCTGCTGCCGCCACTGATGGTCACCTCCCTGTTTTAACCAGTCACACACTCAGCCAGTCTGTCAGTTAGTAACAGCTGGAGGTGGGTGTGTGTGTGTGTGTGTAGGTGTGTGTGTGTGTGTGTGTGTGTGTGTGTGTGTGTGCGCGGGGGATGGGGGACGGGGGGAGGAGGGGGGCTTCACTGCGCTGTGCCACTTTATTATTTGGCGCTATAACATCTGTCCTGATGCCACAACGTGTCTGCCACACCTGACGTCAAAAAGCCACGTTATGTGTGTTTACAGCGCCCCCCTATGGACAGAGAGGGTATGTGAGCGAGTTGTGACACGACTCAAACTCATGTATTTCATCCAAATCATTAAATACTGTTTACCATTGTGTTTTAAGGTTTTTAACCGGTAGCAGACGTCTCGCACATCATTGTGAGTTGTATGCAAAAGCTGAATGGCCTCCTTTAAGCGTACAAAGAAACAATCACCTGATGATTTTGATTTATAAATCTCTACTCGACTTGGCTCCAGCATATTTAAACTCTCTTTTACATAGATCTGTTAATTCCCATTATTTACGTTCTAACAAAATTTGTCTTTTGCATGTTCCATGTTTCTGAACTGAAAAAGTGAAGCAAGCTTTCAGTGTGATGGCTCCTACACCCTGGAATCAGCTCCAGTCTGAAATCAAGATGTCAGAATTGATTTCACTGGACTTATTTCAAGCGATTCTTAAAAATAGGCAATGAGATGTTACCAAACAGTGTCACTGTTTTTAAATTATTTTCTACTGTTTTGCACTTGTGCATATGTATTAAATGGTAAATGGACTGAACTTATATAGCGCTTTATCCAATCATTTTTGACCACTCAAAGCGCTTTACACTAGAGTCACATTCACCCATTCACACTCACAAACGCTCACACATTTATACACCGATACGCAGCTCAGTAGGCAATTTTATTAATTAACTTTATTTTGTAAACAGGTTGCTGTGTATTGCAGACTTCTGCCCAGGTCCCTCTTGAAAATGAGATCTGGATCTCAACGGGGTTTACCTGGTTAAATAAAGGAAATAAAAAAAAATGTAACTGATGCTGATGCTGAAGCAGAGTGTTAAGAAAATAAATTTGCTAAGTTTTAAAACTTAGCAACATGTCTTGATTGAAACAGCCTAATTATAGTTTTCAGATTAATGACTTATTCTGCCCTATTGACCTTTATGTTACCTGTAGTTACAGCAGATTGTTTGCTAAGATCTTTTGAACTGCCCTTTGTCTGTGTGGGAAAGAATTGGGAGAAGTTTCAGCTTTCACACTGATCTGTGAAAAGCCATAAAACAGCAGGAGTTCAGGAGAAGCTCTGCTCTCACTTCGTTTAAACAAAAGGGGACAAATGGCCTTAGATCGTGACTTGCAGGGAGTTTCTAACTTTTAAAGAAGGTCCGAGACAGCTCCTGGTTGGATGAGCAAAGGTACGCCTTATTTGAATAAATTAAAGACAAGAATACGCCTTTACTATAAAACTTTGTACACAGGAGTAACAAATCAGATTTTGCTCTTTGCAATTTCTCCAGACATCTTTGCTTTTTGTTTGTTGTTTCCATCTTTTGTCTTTTTCCCTCTCTTAGGTAAGTTAATGTTTTGTTTGTGCTTTGAGTTTTCTGATGTTTTGTGATGTCCTTTTCTGGTGATAGTATGCATCTGTCTTGAATAAATGCTGATTATTGTGACGATGTTATCTCTGTGTGATCTCAGTCTTTGCGCACAGCATTTTCTGAATCCGGCATAAGAGAGGATATAACGAGTCAAAAGGTTTTTAAAAAGGGTTAATAAGCTATAAAAATTTTCGTCTCGTAATAAGAGCCAAACTGAAAAGATAACCAAGCTTTTCTTTAAGATAATAAGGTTATTTATAATCTAATAATGCAATATCTAAAACTACTTTGGCTATGGGGGGATTACTCAGTAACAATGTGGACTTGAATGACCTTTCATCAGGCATGATGTTGTTAGCAGGTCTGATTAACAGGCCATCCACAATGAGTGAACACTCAGCCTGCTCTAGACTGAGGCGGCTTCTGCTGTTGTTGACAACAATGACTAAATCATTAATCTTCATTTCAATGCTTGAAGCAATCAGTGTTGATTAAGTACCTCTCTTTCTTTCAACTCCCTTCAATAAAAACGTCAGCATCGAAAGCTTCCATACAAACACCTGGGCATAGTCCAGTTATTTCATAAATAAAGCTCTACACATACTGCTGTACCTGCTCTGCCATGTTACATATTTATACTGAGAGTCCGGTAGAAATTATATGTATTTTGTCAAACAAAATACATGTATTCATATTTATTTGTGAACAATTTCCCAAATATTACAATAACAATTGCTGAAATAGCCGTATTTTGTTAACGGGAACCAAACTTAGCTGTTTTTTATCATATTTCAGATGGAATGAGAGTCGTGAGACACGAGCAGATAAACAGATTCATTCATTGATTCCTTGTTGTTTCGTCCTCTGAGAGGAGACGTGGAGATATTCAAAATAATTTTGTTCAGTTTGTCTCTACAGCAACAATTCACAACAAATGTCGTCACCAGGTACTTTACAAAAATCATTTCAACTCAGTTGCACATACATTCCAATTGATCCTAGTTATCAAACAGTATGCTCAGTTAATTGTTCAAAAATACAAAAATAAAATCAACACACAGACACAACACCCCAAAGCATTTGTGGCGATATCTGGTGATTTTAATCATGCCTCACCCTCTTCAACACTGCCAATGTCTCACCAGTTTGACATTGGATTTGTTTTATGCTGATGTCAAGGATTCATATGTCTCCAAACCAAGACCTTCTCTAGGAAAATCAGATCACAATCTTGTATTTCTCTGCTCTGAATATAAACACCATGCTAAAAGAAAGTGGTCGCAGGAAGCAGAAAGCAGAAGAAGCCCGATGTTTTGAAATAACTGATTGGACTTCTCTTTGCCAGTTACATAGAGAGCTCTATAAAAAAGCTCTATAAAATTCTACAATAACTTTCACTATGTACAATAACTCTTGTCATTTGAATTAGTATGAGTTACAGCAGCATTTAATTTCTCTTTGAGATCAATAAAGTATTTTTAATTGGAAGTGAATTCGAATTTGATGACATTCTAAATGGTTTAGTTATTTTTTGTATGTCGTGTCAGTTACATACTGACGCGCATATGTAAAGTAGCACTGTGCGCATGCGTCAAGAGGAGGGCAGGATGGGGGTGTGGCTTTTACTGATTTCGCGCGAAAATTCCACTCTCCTTCCTCCGCAGCCTATAATTTACGGCTGTGCTGCTGGTGTGTTTGTGGGTTCTGATTCTACAGCGGGGACAGCAGCATGTCTCAGGTTCGGGTCACCGACTTCTTCTGTCAGAGGAAGAAAGGAGAAGCGAGGGCCCCAGGAAAGCAGCGCAGCGGCAGAGGAGGCGTGAGAGGCTTCTCGGCCAGCAGCCTCCACCATGGAAACAAAGAGTCCACTCTTTGCCTCTCCCCTGTCCGTGAGGAGTTTGTCCGGGTTGTAGACGAGGCAGCGGGGCTGAGTAATGACCAGCAGTCTGCCTCCAGCAAACCCGACACGGACCCGGCCAGTCCCCGGACTCCCAAAAGGAGCTCGGCCGAGGCAGAGTTCGATCTCGGGGCTGCAGTGTTCTCAGCCACGGTCGAGCACTCCTCGGTCAAAAGGAGACGGCAAGTCGGAAGGGCCAGAGAGGCTGAGGCGAACACGACTGAGAAAACTACAAGGACGACAGCCAGAAAGAAGCTCGTCCTACCCGAGGACACACCACAGGTAAGCGGGGGAGAATAAACCGGTTCTCCATCCATTCTAGGTGTGATTGCAGAACATGTTAATCTTATTAAAATTAATAATGTTTTTAACCCAAAAATAAACCTGGTCGGTCTCTTCAGTCGAAGTTCTCACAGTTCATTCTGCATTCAGCTTTTTAAATTGCCTTCTATAAACCTAAAGAAATAATTAATCTTCTAAGCAGAGGCTTATAGAACCAGTAGTAACAGGTCAATATGTCTTGTTTTAACATATTAAGGGATCCAGTCCAGAGCTGCAGGTTTCAGAGCCGTGATCTAGAAGATCCACTGGGATCTCAGTATGACTGATGCAAAAAGAGCAATGACAATAACAATAATAATAATAGCAACACATTAACTTCGTTGAATAAAAATTGAGAAGACAAAAATGAAATGGCTCCAAGGGAGAAATTAGTTATAAAATTAATTTATAAATTATAACCCTGGTTTGATTCTACAATATACGAAAAGCTTGATAAATGTTATAATGGTATATCCTTGGGCAAGGCACTTCACCCAATGGGTGGGTGAAGTGCCTTGCCCAAGGATACAGTGACAGAGGAGGGTGGAGCAGGGGTCGAAACAACAACCCACCGATTCGCAGGGCGAACGCCTGCCACTGTCACCACCATTATCCCACAGTAATAATAATAATAATAATAATGATGATGACTTTATTTTCAAAATGCTTTCAAGCAAAAAAAGAAAATAAGACAAAATGAAACGGTGCAGAAAAAAACTGATAAAACACAAAGAGCGCAATAAAACAAGGAGGTTTGTCCAAATATTTCTTGCTGATTAACTTTCTGCTTGTTTAGGTATTTTGATGATTTATTAATAACATGTTTGTTAATGTGAGCATTAACAAACATGACAATCACAGCCGGGGGTGTGAATAATTCAGGGATATATTTGTCCTTGACCTGACCTCACCCTGTCCACCAGGCTCTCTGTAAGGATGACATCACAGCACTCAGGTCTCGCCTCCAGACGATCAGGCAGCAGGCGGAGGACATCACCACCACCTCCTCTCCAGTAGCTTCTGGCCATGCAGCCGGGGCCCCCCCAAACTCAGAGCCCAGGGCCCTACCTGCATCTGGGACCAAGGCCGTACTCGCCTCAGGGGCCAGGGCATCCAGCTTTTCTGTGGCCAGGGCCAGAGAGCTGGCCGCTAAGGCCCAGAGGAGGAAGGAGGAGAAGGAAGAGGATGAAGTCAAGCTGAGGCAGGTTCCGCCTCCAGCTCTGGCTCCACTTCCAGCTCCAGATGGGTTAGTTAACACAGCAGAGAACACAATGAGCCCCTGTTCCAGAACACATTGCTACATCCAATGTTTTTTTTTTTCTGTCTTCCCTCCTGAAGCGAAGCGGAGCAGCCGGCAGAGCAACCGGCGGAGCAGCCGGCGTACCAGCGGTACCACACACTGGCCCAAGCCACGCCCCCTGGCCTGTCCCTGCCTTACCAGTACAAGATCCTGGCAGAGATGTTCCGCAGCATGGACACGGTGGTCGCCATGCTGTACAACCGCTCGGAGACGGCCACCTTCGCTAAGATCAAGCAAGGAGTGCAGGACATGATGCACAGGTAGGAAGAGGTCCTGCAGAGGGTCGCCACGCTGCACAGCGTCACGCCGACTAGGGGTCATGTACAAAAAAAAAGAAATATTGCTATAAAGTTTAATATTTTTTGCAGAAAGTGAAACCCAGCTAGATCTATTGCACATGCAGTGAAATATTTCAAGCCCTTATTTGTTTTATATTTTTGTGACAATTCTGTCTCAGTAAGAATAGAAAAGCAAAACGTGATCTGAGAAAGTTAGAATATTACTTGATGTGAATAAAAAAAAAATTAATAAGAAATGTCAGTTTTCTGAAAAAGACAATATCCCAGAGATTTTCCATAGGATTCCTACCACACTTTTTCCTTCCACTCAGCTTTCTGTGTATATACTTGCACACAGTTCTGCGTAATCTAGCAGTTACATAACATTAGGATTTCACCGTTGCATGACATCTATACATTTAAAAGGCTTTTTGAAAATTGATATCTATACTTCCTGAGACACTGCATTTTGGGGGGCTCATTATCTTTGAGCCATAATAATCAAAATTATAACAAATAATGGTTTGAAATAATTGAAAATTTGTGTAGTAAGTTTTCATAGTTTCTGAAATAAAAGAATGAGTGTTTTTTTTAGATGTAGTTGTGAGGACACAAGCATCTGATTGGCTGCTTGTTGTCTGACTGCTGCTGTTCTTTCAGGAGGTTTGAGGAGAGCCATGTTGGTCAGATCAAGACAGTGTTTCCTGCAGCGTTCTCCTTCAGGCAGCAGAAGAACATCCCAACGTTCAACAGTAACGTCAGCAGAGGAAGCTACCAGCTCACTGTGGAACCCGTCCTCAGCTCCGGTTGGTCTGACTGCTTCTATCACTGCAGGGCTTCCCACTGTCCACCCAGAACCAACCCAGAATACAGACTGATTCAGTTACAGTCCGGTTCTGTCAGAACTATAGCCCAGTAGCATCAGCTTCCTTCAGCGGTCGGGTCCAGAACAACAGAGATGCAGTCTCACACACACACACACACACACTGTTTCACACCATTCAGTGTGCAGCCCCCTAACGTTTTCTTCTGTTTTCTTTTTAACGTTTTCTTTTTAAAGGGGCGGTGTTGTGTAAAATCGACTTCATTGAGCTTCAAATCATGTGACACTGAAAGATGTACCTTGGGTGTTGCTTTGATTATTTATTTTTTATTTTTTATGCATGTTTGAGAAATCCTTTAATCTCCATGGCAACCATTCACCTGTCTGAAACACCTGGGTGGACCTAGCTCGCCTTTGAGCTGGAGCTCCTCCTCTAAGCTGCATTTTCTAAGCTTCTGCCCGCTGAGATTGTTACATGAACTACTTAACAGTGCAATGCTAGTAAAAACCTGGTTAAAGGGTTAATAGTAGAGGAGCCATGTTGTGGTGACTTCTTCAAGACAGAGTTACAGAAAGAACAGGAGTTTTAAAGAGACAAAGGCCAAATTTCATGGCTTTAAATTATGAAGTCAAATTTCTCTTTGGTCGTCTTTGAAATATACATAATTTTTATTACCACTGAAGGAAACATGGTTACTTGACCACAATAAAATCATTATGTGGCTCGAAAACTCATAACACTGCCCCATTAAGGTGGAATGTGCTGATTTTTTTTAGCCTCTACATGTGTCCAGCAGCTGGTCTAACTCCTGGTCTCCTTGTCCATGTGTCCTCAGACCAAAATGAAGTTAGACCTGTGCTGTCCGCCTCCCGTCTCCTGGAGAGAAGACGCGTCTTTCACCATAACCTGATCTCTGTTGTCAAACAGCATCACAAGGTGAGTTGCTGGTTCTGGACTCTGTCGTTCAGGACCGTCCAGCAGAGGTGTACTGGCTGTCGTGACCTCTGAACTCTCCCCAGGCCTTCCTGTCCTCGCTGGTGCCCCCCGTCTCTGTCCCGGAAGACAAACTGACCCGCTGGCATCCCCGCTTCAACGTGGACACTGTCCCCGCTATCCAGGTGGGTTCTCTGCCTCCGCCCCCCCACATGGAGAAAGTGTCCACAGCCCAGGAGGTTCTGGAGAAGGCCCGGTCCCTCATCACACCCAAGGTGCACCGCCAGAGGCCCTCGATATCCACGACCTGGTCGGGTTCAACGTTGACCTTTAACCTTTAACGTACTCTTCTTCTCTCGCCATCAGATGGAGAAGGCTCTGATCACTCTGACCCGGAACGCAGACGACGCAGATGGAACCAAACCAGTCAGTTCCCAGAACCCAGCAGCCGCTCAGCCTCCAGTTCCTGCTGCAGGCCCGATGCCGTCCTCCCTGAAGGGCGTGTCCCAGTCCCTGCTGGACAGGGTGGGTGTCCCCGCGGCCCATCCAGACCTGCTCCTGTTCCCTCAGCCTGCTCTCTTACGGTTTCTGTCATCCTCTTACAGATCCGCGCCAAAGAGGCACAGAAGCTCCAGGCGGCCATGACCCGGAACCCGGCCCAGGAGGAGCGGCTGCTGATGCTGACCCGGCTGGGCGAGCTGGCCCGGATCCTACGGAACGTGTTTGTTGCAGAAAAGAAGGCGGCGCTGGTCATGGAGGTGGCGTGCAGCCGCATGGTGGCAAGCTACAGATCAGCTCTGAGTCTAGGTGGGTTCCGGCGCCGATTCTGGTTCCGTCAGTAAATCCTAAAGTGACCAGTGACTGTGAGGTGTTAACTGGGACGCATTCAGAGTGAGTTTACTGTTCTGACCTGACCGACTGTCCTTTGTCTCCAATCAAAAGGTGAAATGGAGAAGCACATCCGTCTCCTGGCTGAAGTGGCTCCTGATTGGCTGAGCATTCATCCCATCAGGAAGGATTTCTACCTGAAGCTGAACAAGATGATGGAGCTCAACGTCATTCTGGACAAACTCAACCACAGACTCAGAGAGGAGGAGCGACTCTGACAGGACTCAACATTCTGCCTCCAGATATAAACTGCTGATTTCCTGAGAGTTTCTCAGATTGTTGCAACATGAAGATGATCTCAGTTGGAGAGACGACACTTTTTCTAAACCTCATGATGTGAAAACCCAGCCTAGTTCTGGTGTCCAACCTGCTGTGTTGGAGAAAGATTATTATTTTTTTTTTTAATTCTCCTCCAAAGGAGGAATGTTGGTTTGCTGACTTGATGTCTCTTAGGATCAAGTGAAATCAGGTGTGCCGTATGTTTCTATGAGTGCCGTTGAGCCTACTGTCATCCTCACACACACTGTATGTGTTGTAAAGTGTCATGTTACCAGTTTGTTACACAGTACAGGCTCAAGTTCCAGTTAAATGTGTGAAATAGCCAGTGGTCCCAGTGTGTTCCTATAACCTCATGGTGTAGCCATTCAGCTTCCCTTCAGTCTGAGCTTCCTGTTCTCTGATTGGCTAACACCTGTACACAGCAGCATCACTATTGAGGTGCATTTGAGTAAATAAACATATTAAAAAGTTGATTTCTTTCAATAATTCTGTAAAAAACCTGACCTCATATGTTTATTACCCACAGCTTGATGTAGGTTTATTAAAACGTTTGAGCCACTGGGCAATTCCAGGTGTTTTACACGATGAAGAAAAATTAAATAAAACCAACATTAAAGGAAAGAGATGGAAGAGTTTTTGAAACTTCATGATGATCCAGTTATTAATCCAAAGCAACTCTATAAACAGGTGGGATTTTAGCCTTGATTTAAAGACACTGTGTTTCAGCTGTTTTGCGGTTTACTGGACATTCCAGACTTTTGGTGCATAAAAGCTGATTGCTGCTACTCCATGTTAGGTTCTGGTTCTGGGGATGCACAAGCAGAACCAGAACCAAAAGTTTGATACAACAACAATAGGTCATTAATGTGAAGACATTGTTGCAACTAAAGATAAACACATGGATGAGTTTCTCTAGAGCTCGCTGAGACATTAGTCCTTTAATCCTGGAGATGTTCTTCTGGTGATAGAAGGCTGACTTTGCAGCTGTCTTTATGTGAATCTGGAGGTTCAGGTCTGAGTCCATCATTTCACCCAGAGTTCGGACCTGATTAGTTTCTAGCTTGTAATAACTGATCATTCCTCTTTAGGTCCGAAAATGTTAAAATTGTTTCTGTTTAGCTGGAGAACACATCCAGACATTGATTTGTACTAAGCTTCTGTTCAGCATGGCTGTGTATCATCTGTGTAGCTATGGTAACTAATCTTATTTCCTCTTGCAACCTGAGCTAGCAGAACATTGTAGCTTTTAATTAAAAATGGTTCCAGGACTGAACCTTGATCTCATGTGGCCTACCCTCCTTGAGGTTGGAGTTTGATGAACTGCAATTTTCTCTGTGATTGTGTTGGCCGTTGCTGAATAAACCATAGTTGTTTATCTCGATATAAACAGGCACCTGGATAATGCAGACTTGCTAACTTATTTCATCCTCAGATGGAGGTATATTTGTTGCTGTTCAACAGCCTCACAAACTACCAACACCTTATTGTAAACACGCAAAGTCCTTCATCTGTTAAACCTTCCTGAGCCCCGCCTCACTTCCTCATGTGTGCGGTTTCCAGATGGTGTGTAATTTGTATAAACTCTTTAGTGTTTCTGCACCTTTATGGATCATTTCATTTCCAACCCAATTACCAAACATGGTATTTCTTCCTGGTTTACTCTTCCAGAAAAATGGAATTAAAAAAAGTGGACTAGGTCAATAATACCAGCACTTGTGAAAGTATCCATGCATTGAAAGATTTATTCTGGAACATTCTGGAAGCTCTATAGATATGAAGAGTGGCTGTAGTGTTTGATTATGTGCATAGAGGTGAAACAGCAGCATTGCATGCATCAAGAAGACAGTCACAGCCAGTGAGCCAAACTGGCAGAAGTTGGAAGAACAAACAAAGCTGCCCATCAAACGCACAATTTCTGAGGAACTCAATGACACCTTGTTACCTCGGCTTCTGCTGAATCGTCTTTATCTTTTTAAAAGGGCAATTCCAGCTTTTATCTCCTCACATGTAGACATCTCTAACACTACCTTGGTTTAGATGAATCAACTCTGCAGTGATATTAAACTGGAAGACTGAAGCTCCTGTTTCCAGATTGATTTAAGCACTTTATGTTTTACTTTTAAAGTTTAAAATAGTCATCTGGATCTTCACCACTGTATTTGTGGTGAAGATCCACAAATATAGTGGATATTTGTGGATCTTCAGAATCCATAAATATAGTGTCTGGAAGACAAAAGAGTTCTTCTGTCTTCCAGCTAGTTATGGTTAATAAAGATTTCCTTCCCCAAATCATTGGTGTAGATCACTCATATAAATGATTACTGCAATGTGTGTACTACATTGTACACATTGTAGCAAGTACAGTGTTACTATATAGTACTTGTTGCAGCATTGGCTCCTCCTGTTGGGTTCAGGAGACTCATGAAGCTGCCATTAAAACTGCTGTTCTTCACTCACTTCCTGATGATTAGCCTCTATCTGTAATAACTGAAACTGTGTGCTGAGTCTAGATTGTTCATCTTTAGGTCCAAAGTGGAATGATTTGGGATCTAAAGATAATATGAATCATAATTTGTAATGATATAGTAATCATAATCATAATGTAGTAATGAACTGGAATAGTTTATAATTCCATATATACAGGCGCATCATCTCACTACAGCCAATCATCTGTCTCCATTTAGTCCTGTCCTCTGAATCCTCCACCCTCACACCAACTGACTTCATGTCTTCTTCTACACATCCAGTAATCTCCTGGTTGGTCTTCCTCTTGGCCTCCTGCCCTGTAGTTCCAACCTCAGTATCCTTCTACCCGATAAATGCTGTCTCTCAAGTGGACGGATCCAAACCGTCTCAGTCTAGCCTCTATAACTTTATCTCCAGAACATCTAACTTGAGCTGGTCTTCACTCCTGATCCTATCCATCTTCATTACTCTCTAAAGCAGGGATGTCAAACTCCAGTCCTCAAGGACCACTGTCCTGCGGGTTTTAGATGTGCCACAGGTACCAAACGCTGGAATGAAACTGCTTAATTACCTTGTGTAGATATGTTCTCCAGAGTCTTAATGACCTAATTATTTTATTCAGGGGTGGTGCAGCAGAGGCACATCTAAAAGTTGCAATACAGTGGCCCTCCAGGACTGGAGTTTGACATGTGTGCTCTAAAGGAACTCTGTTCAAGGCTGTCATTTCCTATGTCTGTTTATCATGTGTCATGTTTTTGTTTTATTTTGCATTTTATTCTCACATGACTAAACTCTGATTCTAACCTCTTTGGTTACTCTCTTTGCTTTTCATTTGCTGTCCGTTTGACAGAATGTTCACATCCTGCATCCTGTTATAAATCCATGACTTTATAAACACTGGTAAATGTATGTTTTGGATTCTGGTTTTTGCAGATGGCTGCTATCTTGTTTAAACAGGCAGGACAGTGGAAAACATCAGCTTCATAAAATAACACATTTTATAACATCACATGTTCTTCACTGTTGCACATATAAGTATATGTGCCTGAAAATAATGTATAACAGAAATACTTTTCAGATTAGCTTAGTTGCATAGATAGTTATCAGTGTTTGTTCTGAAATTTAAACAATTAGAAATATGTAAAAGGTCAACAAACATTCGGATGATGAGTGTTAAGTAAACATCTTTAAATCCTGGAAGGATCCATTTCAATCCTCTGCCAGATCTAAGCAGTAAGAAAAGAAATAAACCAAGTTATGTTGATATCAACAGTTTGTTGGGGGCTTGTCCGGGATTCCTCGTGATTCTGCACGAGCACAAAAGATGAACAGTTTCCTATTGTAGCAAAATAAGACTTAAGGCTGACTTTATAGGACATATGTGTGTCTTCATGGCACAGAGTGAGCCTGTGTATTGTTCATCTCTCAGGGAAAATGTAGATTCTTAGACTAAAAATATATTAAATACATTTCTTATATCAGAATTCCTAAAGAAAAATCAGGATCAGCAGGTCAAAGCTTAACAAAAAACTGCAGATCAGAAATTGGTCACATTGTTCTGCTCAGTGCATCTCTGTGTTTAGAAACTCATCCACCAAATCAATATTTTAGGCCAAAATTGGTTCTTGCAAGATAAAAAAAAAAGTTTGCTTGGAGTCTGATATGGGAAATATCTCCGAAATACAGATTCATTTAAAACTATGGAATTATTTTGTGCTGAATCAACACAATAACATTACATGGAGAACAGACCGGGGGTCAAATCTTAGATCACAGGTGTAAAACTCAAGGCCCTCAGGCCAAAACCAGCCCACCATAGCCATATTTGTGGCCCTTTAGACCTTAGAAGGTCACATAAATACAAGTTCAAGATAACAGTTGTGTGCTTACATCTTATTTTATCAGTCAAATCAAAGCTGTTTTTTTATTTGCATATGGCCAGATGACATAAATGTGAAAAGATATTTAATAAAAAAAAATATTAAAGAATTACAAACTGAATCCAGAGAAAGTTATATTTTAAAACTCAGTATAGATAAAAGGTAGTTTTATCTATAAATTCTGCCACAATAATCCCTTTGAGGACATTTAAAATCTTGATGGGCCCCAAAATGAAAATTAGTTTGACACACTGGCTTTAGATCTTCACCGGCTTTTACATGTCTTATAGATGAAGAAACGGTTTGGTTTACATCTAGGACTTGATACGTAGTCCTAGATGCAAACCATCTAGGACCTCTATTCAGAGGCAGAGAAGAAGAAGATTCAGCATCTGAACAGAAGAAAATCTCAGCTGCACATAGCAGGAGGGAGCTTTGGTCCTGATACAACAATTCAATTGGAATATAGTTTTTTTGGATGATGAGTTCCACCCATCTGTGCTGTTGACCAGTTCCAGACATTTAACGCTAAATTAGTTTTTTTCATTATCCAGGGTGTGTAAAGGGAGCAGGGGGTCAGGATAGGCTCTTTGAGGCTTTCTTGTTTTCTTGGCTGTAGTCACCAGGAGACGCTGCAGTGGTCCTGGCGAACCAGAGGGGGCGCTGTGCCACTCCTCAGTACTGGAGAAGGGAGAAGATGTTGTGAGGCTTCAGACGGTCAGCTCCCTTCAGGTCTCTGAGTTCGATGACCACCATGCAGCCCTGGATGTCCGCTTGCTGCTTCTTCATTAGCTCACAGGCTGCAAGCAGCGTCCCTGTAACACACACAAACACACACACACACACACACGCACACACACACACACACACTAATGAAACTCAGCTCAACCTTCTGTTGAAGTTCTGTCCCAGACTGCTGCCGACAAGGAAAAGGACAGATATGAATAACTATTTATTCACATGAAGCAAATACAATAAATATTGAACACATGGTTTCTCTTAATAAACATGTTTCTAATGTTTCTATTGTCATAAAATTCACACCAAACTTCAGTCAGAACTCCAGTAATCCACAAAAAAATCTTAAATGGTCCACAAATTGTCTAAACAGAGAAAAGTATTAAAAGTACCAACAGAAACTTATTATAACCTTTCTAATAATACCATTTACAAACTGTTAGATGTGAGAATGAGAAAAGAAGAGTAGAGCTGAATGGATTCTTACCTCCTGTAGCTAAAAGGTCATCAATAATCAGAACCTTCTGGCCTGGAGCCACTGCATCCTCCTGGATCTCTACCTCTGCCTGGAGGAACAGAGGGAATGTGGTGGGAGACTCATTACACAAGAAAGTTGTTTGTCTGTCTTCTTTCTGCGCCCTGAGTGCAAATAATCTTTGATCTAGTCAGGACCAGAGCTCTGTTCCCGTCTCAACCAGCTGGCCGCCCACTCAGCAGTCTGGTTCCTCTTGGTCAGAGGGAGCTCTGTGCTGCCCACGGCAAACCGATCATGCTCTGTTTCACAGCTGGCACTGGAGGGAAACACCAGTTCAGGACCAGTTCGCTGATGGGTTCTGGTTTCCATTCAGCCACAGCTCCCAGCTTCTCGCCCACCTTCTGGTTCCAGGCTTTTCTCCAGATATCAGAACCCGACTTGTTCCTAAGAGGCAACAACAACAACTCCTGGGTTGTGAATGTGACAGTGTTCCTCACCGTGCCGTACTCCAGGTCATAGGCCACACTGACCGTGGCTCCGGGCAGTTTGCCTTTCTTCCTAACCAGAACGAAGCCAACACCCAGCCTTTGGGCGAGCAGGGGCCCAAACAGGAACCCACGAGCATCCAAACCTGCACACGCACACACACACACACACACACACACACTGGTGGGCAACAGAACGTCTCACGAAGCCAGGACAATTCCAGCAGTCCACCCCCCAATTAGTTCCAGGTGAAAGAGAAAAAAACTGCAGAATTGACAAAATGATGTGTTCTGTGATCAAGGTGAGTGGAATAGACAAAAAATATACTCAAGAGTTGAGCTACTTCAACATATTTTTACTCAAGTAAAAACTGTGTATTGCAATTTAGGAATAATTTGGTGTTTGGTGAATTATTAAAATGAGCAGTTCCAGGTGTTTTTAGTGGGACTCTCAAGTGTTTGTGGACTTTAACTATTCCTGGTTAGCTGTTGTCCCTGACCTCTGTGCATACCAGGTAGACCACTGTATTTTTGACCTTTTCTGTAACTGTGTGAAACAGAGAAGCTGACTTTGTTATTAGCTTGTATTACTAACAGAAGTTGCTCAGATTCCTGAACACAACAATTCTAAGCAAATCCTTCTGACTTGCTTCCTCCCTCCCACAACAATGTTGATCTCTACATGTTAACTGAGATAAATAAAAAATAAAAATAAAAAATAAAAATAAAAAATAAAAACTACAAGCTTTACTTGTATCCTCCAATTAGCCTGGTGGTTTTACTCAGTCACCACCAGGCTAATTATTAACAGTAGGAGAAGCAGATAATATATTTTTTTCTGCACATAGGTCACTGATATGTACATGTTTGTTGCAGTTCCACTAGAGCTACTGAGAATAAACATGCTGAAAATAGAAGCTTAGCGCTTCAATGTGTGGAATGCAGAGAAAAAACCTTTTTATTGGCTTGTGTTGCTAATGGTTACCAAACACAGCAACTAGCAAAACTGTCCTAACTGACAACCAGGCTGCTGGATTTTATTTGGGATTGGGAATTTTAAATTTCCAAAATACAGGTTGGGAAAATCATGTGCAACAAGTCCTAACTGTTGGTGCTCAGTCACCGTGGTAACTGTCTGGAGCTTAATGAGCAGACAACCGTCCAGTTTGTCAGTCCTTTTTATAAAATCAAAACTGCAAAGGGGCATGTTCATAAACAGATACTGTCTAGTGACAGGAACCAGCAGCAACCTGGGAGGAAGTCAGGTTCTAATGAGAAACAAGAGGAACTGCTGGAGCGAGCAGCAGATTCTCTGACTGGACCGCTGAACTACCCACACTGCCATTCAGCTGGCTGAAAACAACCTGCTGCCTTTCCCCTCCTTTATAATAAGTCTGCTGACTGTTTTGAAATATTTCCAGTGATGAAAAAACACGCAGAGTCAAAGTTCTGGAAACGGCAGAAGCACAACCCATAACTCTCATTTAGGGAACAGTATTTGAAAATACAGCTCAATGTAAAGCAGCTGACTCCAGGCTAACCAGCTAGCATCAAGCTGTTTGACTACTGTATACAACACAGAATGGTATCATATTTACAAAGCACATGAAAACTGTTGCTAAATGTATCTGTGTATGATAGAGTTGTGCTTAAAAGAATTATTTTAGCAGCAGAATGATTAACTGCAGTTTCCTCTTCTAAAGAGGAAGTGTTATATGTTTCCAGGCACATATAACACTTGTGCCTGATTGTGCCATTTTGTCGCATAATCACGTAACTATGTTTACTATCAGTTGTTAAAAACATTTATATATATCAAATATGACTTAAAATAAATTTTATTTTGTTATTTAACACCTTGAAATGGGGTCTCTACTTCTTTAAGAAACTCCTGTTCTTTCTGAAACTCCGCCTTCAGGAAGTCATCACAACATGACTCCTCTGTTAAGCCTTTAACAACATTTTTACCAGCAATCCACTGAGAAGTAGCTCAATATAATGAGCTCAGCAGATGCACAGTTCCACCAAGTGTTTGCTAATCGCTGCTGGCTAGTCTGAAGGAACCGAGTGGTGAAGTCATGAGGGAGGGCTGCTCTGTGAGGTGGGATCAAATCAACACACCAAGTATGTTTTTGATGAGGTAATAACATTAGAACACGGTGTAAAGTGCAAATAAGTTGATTTTACATGATACTGCATCTTTGAAGATTGTCTCAGTTTCTCTCAGTTACTTTACTGTGAGAAATAACAGTGATGAGAACCAAAGCATTTCTTATCCAATTGAAAAGGAAGAAATTTCAGATCTGCAGTAGGAAGTGGAGTGCAGCAGAAAGACATGGGAATAAAGAAGAACATGAAGATGTTTTCAGACGAGGCAGTCAGGGAGGTGTTAGAGCTCCAGGTCCTGTACAGGAGGCCAGTGGACCAGAGGGACACGCTTACCAACGATCAGGTCCACCTGCAGCTGATGGCTCCTCACATGTTCTTCAAACAGGTCAGTGACCGCTGTGAGAGCAGCTGGACTCTTCAGGATGGGACAAATGTCTCTGCAGAAAGAACATGGCTCACATTAACTGGAAGGCAGTTTTACCTCAAATGTTTTAAAATATTGAAAAGGACTGATTCTTCACAGTGCAACCACAAACCTTGATGTATTTTATTGAGATTCTATATGATCGACCAACACAAAGTTATGCGCCGCTCAGAAGCAAAATAGAAATGATTCATGGTTGTCAAAGTTTTAGAAATCTCAAAAGTGTCATGTTTTTCTGGTTAGCTCCACTTTCTCTGATAATCCCAGCAAACATGAAAGAAGACACTCGGTTTTCTTTTTGTTTTGTTTTTTTTTCTGGCTGACATACTAAAATTTGTGTGGCAGAAAACAAACAGTGCCCAGGACCCCAACATGCCACTCCCATTATAAAACATGGTGGTGGCAGTATCATGGTGGGGCAATGTTTCTCTTTGCTGGTCAGAGTTACTGTGAACGGGCTGAGCCAGGAGCATCGTGGAGGAAAGCCTGAAGAAGAGTTGAGCCTATGGAGATTCACTTTTCAGATTTTAATCTGATAAAATCTTTGACAATAATAAATCGTTTTCCTTCTGCTTTGCAGTTTTGGAGGATTCCTTGTGCTATCTTGAGTTGTTTTTGTCTGTTAGTTAGTTTGTTTTAGGGGTTGGGGGGTTGTTGTTGTTGTTAGTACATCAGGTAAGTAAATGTTAAAAACCCTGAACATGTTGCTTCTGTCTGAAGTGGGATCAGTGCTGGAGCACAGACCTGAGGAACATTAAGAACTGGACCCTGAAGAGCGCAGTCAGCACCAACAGTTCTGCTGCTGGCCTGGCGCTGACTCAGAAAGGGAACTTCAACTTCAGCCAAGAACAGTTCACAGTTCGGCTAACGGGGGTGTTGTTGCTTTAAATCGTGAACATCTCAGGGACCTGGGCAGATCCTGCACCCTTCAGGCCAAGCTGCTGGGGAACCAGTCCAGTCTGATCAGAACCAGTTAAAGGGAATATATTCAGACAGGGCCACCGGGGAGAGGACGTGTTTCAGCCTGAATAACAGTCCTACCTGAACAGGATCCCTTTCTTTGGGAAGTCTGGAAAAGCTCGAACGTGTCTCTGGACCAGCTGCAGTTTCCCTTCCGGTCCTGCTGCCATTCTTCCTGACCTAACCAGAACCGACCCGATCAGGACCGATCACTGACTGGTAATAATCTTTGCTCTCTGGACACACAGGCACCGCTCCACATGTGGCACAGTGGGCATGCGCTGGAATCGTCTTCTTTTTCTCAGGGTGCAGTTTGGTGCCCTACCGCCCCCTTTTGGTCAAACTACTCCACTACATTACACAGCAGGTTGAAACTGTTCTATTTGCTGCTTTCTGGTTTAGTTGGTTTAACAAAGTGACAACGCACTTTACTGATTATACTGATTATTAGCTAGTCGATATGTAAACGTGCCACCCTTAGTCATAAAGTCACATTTCCACCAATAGTTATTGGCGGGACGGTATAAAAACAGGATTAAAACATGAATTCATTGTTAATTTACCAAAAATACTAAAACATTAAACAAACAAAGCAAAGAAATAAAAATAAAAACATATATGTTCAATGCTGTAGAATATGCATGTGATCACAGATTAGATACAAGCCTAGTGAAATATTTGAATCATGATTCCAGTGATAAATTATTATATTTGGCTAAAATTCTTCAGTGATGATGATAATAATTAGACTATTTTTTTCAGGTTTCAAAGCCTTTTTCAGTTGATTGTAAATCCTGTCCAAACATTTTATTCGTCTTTGTTTTCCACATAGCTTACTTTGCCACTTCAAAAAGCAAATTAATACAAATAAAATAAATAAATAAAGAGAGAGAGGTGAAGTTCCTAACGCATTACAGCAGGTGGTGGTATGCGCGTGTACATTGACAGCAGCCAGAGAAGAAGGAGAGCAGCGGTTTGTTTTATTTTTTTAATTGTTATTATTATCTAGGTTCCTTAACAAGACGACAAGAGAAGATAGGGTTACTACTGTTATTGTTTTATTATTTTTTGTTTATTTATTTTTAGTTTTAAAATCTGTATCTGTGTAATTTATATTTTAGCATTCGGATCAACTCCATTCCGCCAGTAGATGGCGTGTAATGCGCATCTAAACGTTGCTTGCCAACCGCAAGACAAGAAGAAGAAGAAGAAGAAGAAGCACGATTGCAGCAGACGTGTAAAGGATGTTGTGAGTGTGATGGAAGATGACAGCAGCTGCTGCTCGGTTCTTTCTCAACTTCTGGTCGGCCTTTCGTCCTGTGGTTCGGACCGTTAAAAGCGGAGGTACCAGAGGAATCCGAACCGGAACTCCAGGTCTGTCCGGGCTAACGTAGACTGAAACCGGCCCAATTGTCCTCGCCTTGCTAGTGTGTGTTGAGCTTTAGATGGAGGCGGACGGTGGTCAGACATGTCCCCGCTGATGTAACAGAGACCAAGAGCAGACGGCTGTCTCTGTGTCCGTTTCTGTCTCACCATGTTGTCTTCCTTTGAAGGGAAGCTGATGCGGAGCGGAGACAGCAGGAGGACAGTGGTGAGTCTCCAGAGACCACGTGACTCTGATGCTTTACTGACTTAAACCTGCAACAGCTCTGCCTCTGTCCACTGATTCTAGATCTGTGTTGAGGGAAATATCGCCAGCGGAAAGACAACGTGTCTGGATTATTTCAGCAATACGAGCAACATCCAGGTAAAGTCCATGTTCCAGTCTGTCAAGATTCAGAGGTGGAGGAAGCAGATCCATGTAGAACTGTGTCATTTCCTGTCTGTCCCAGGTCCTGACAGAACCGGTGTCCAAATGGAGGAACGTCCATGGACACAATCTTCTGGTAAATAACAAAATCTTTTGACAGTTCAGTTTATTTAAAGCACGACAAAATACCAAACATGGAACCTCTAAAACGTGTCTTTCTACAAAAACAACAACAACAAAAAAAAAAGTATTTATTTTAAATGGGTACTAAACAAAATGTTTTATATTTGAAAGTATAGGACATTATTCTTAAATGTATTTCTATTTTTAAATTTTAGGGCAAAATGAATTCTTAATTTTTATAAAGGACATGCACTTCATCAATGAGCCCAGTTGATGAGCACTTTCCATAAATATGGAAAGTGAAGACTCAGACAAAAAAAAATAGATACAAAACACACTCACAAAAAAAAAGCACTAAATTACTTAGGATCCATATTAGTGTCGTTCTGTTGCAGATATTCTGTGGTTTATATGAGCCACAGGAGAGGGGCCAAAGAACCACATTTGGCTCTGGAAGCGCAGGTTGTGCAACCAGATTTCGGACCCAAAGAATCTGCAGTGGGGTCACCACTGCAGATTCTTTGGGTCCGAAATCTGGTTGAGTCGGTCCAAAAAGTTAATATCACTTCCAATCAGAAGGAACATGCTGTATGGTGTCATTAAAAGATAACTTTAAACCTAAATCCATCACATGTGAGGCTGACTGATGGTTCAGCTTCAGGAATTTATTTAGGGGTATCATGTTAAAGGGGGGTCTTTCTGCATGGAGTTTGCGTGTTCTCCCTGTGCATGCCTGGGTTCTCTTCAGCTTCCTCCCACAGTCCAAAAACATGACTGTTAAGTCAATTGGTCTCTCTAAATTCTCCCTAGGTGTGAGTGTGTGTTTGCA
The DNA here is from genome assembly GCF_001443285.1 of Poecilia latipinna. Lineage (NCBI taxonomy): Eukaryota > Metazoa > Chordata > Actinopteri > Cyprinodontiformes > Poeciliidae > Poecilia > Poecilia latipinna. Next base: position 41,910 of record NW_015113710.1, on the reverse strand, counting down.
TGGTTGTTTGTCATATCTGTCTCTGTGTTGCCCTGTGATGGACTGGTGACCTGTCCCGGGTGACCCCGCCTCTCGCCTTTGACCGGTGGAGCTAGACACCAGCACCCTTTGCAACTGCCCTAGGGACAAGTGTGTAAGAAAATGGATGGATGGAGATACAGTTTGGAATTTTTAGTCTTTCAAAAATAGAAAATCATGCATAATTTTCTTTCCTCTTAACGTTTATGTGTGCTACCTTGTGTTTGTCTATCACATCAAATCCCAATGCTAAATAAACTGAGCTTTGTTTTTGTAGCAGGAACAACTGTGGAGAACTCTAGAGGGCCTGAAGCTCCTGCAGTGAGTTCTAAGCATGTCCTCTCTGTCTCTGCAGGCCCTGATGTACCAGGATCCTCAGCGCTGGGGAATCTCTTTGCAGACTTATATTCAGCTCACCATGCTGGATAAACACCTGTCAGCCACGGTAAGCTCGCTGTTAGCTGGGAGCCGCTAACTAGGAGCTCTTATGTTGTAGCTGTTAGCCATTAGCTGCTGACTAGGAACTGCTTGCTTGGAGCAGCTAGTTAAGAGCTGTTAATTTGTAGATGCTAGCTAGGAACATGGACTTATAGTTCCAGGTGTTGAGCATGGTGGAAACCTGAGGAACTGTTTCTGGTTTCAGACAGCTCCGGTCACCATGATGGAGAGGTCGATCTTTAGCGCCAAGCACATCTTCGTGGAGAATCTCTACCGGAGGTACCGTTGTGTTTTCACCAGATTCTGGATCTGACCGATAATCAACAAGGCTGCTCTAAAAACTGTGGCCTCCTGGTAGACGACAGTGAACTAGTTCCCAGGTATCCAATGCTGTCACCAGACTGATGGGTCTGTATTCTTCCCTTTCTGTCAGTGGGAAAATGCTAGAGGTGGATTACATTATTCTGAACGAGTGGTTTGATTGGATCACCACAAACGTTTCGCTCCCTGTCAACCTGATTGGTGAGAAGATTGTGTCTGCAAACTGGAACTCTGAGACTCTAAAGTTCTGATGAGTGTTCTGCTTTGCACTGAGGCTTGTTCTCTGACTGGCTCCAGTTTACCTGCAGACGTCTCCTCAGACCTGCTATGAGAGGCTGAAGCAGCGATGCAGAGAGGAGGAGATGGTCATTCCACTGGTAAGGACCTGGCTTCACGCCTCTGGTGCAGACAAAATGCTTTGTGTACGGTATAGCCACCAGCCTCTACTCTGTGTGTGTGCGTGTCCACCAGGAGTATCTGGAGTTCATCCACCAGCTGCATGAAGACTGGCTCATTAAGGGCACCTCCGCTCCAGTTCCTGCTCCTGTTCTGGTGAGTACTGCTGCAGGCGGACCTCTACTGTCCATTCAGCTCCTCCAGCTGAACACTGTGGACCGATGTCCTAGTTAAATCCTGGCAGGCTGAGGTGTGGTGGTTAGCTGGGTCTGCTCTGTGTCCTCCAGGTGATTCCTGCCGACTATGACCTCCAGAAGATGCTGCACAAGTATGAGGAGCACCGAGAGAAGATTCTAGCAGCTACCAACTCTTGATGCACACGCGCGCGCACACACACACACTTGTTACAGGTCAAGCTCTCTAGATGTTTGGAAATTTTTATTTGGGAATTTTCCCAACACTGGATAATTTTGGACCAATAAGCGAAGCAGCTTATTTATATATGAGGACATATATGATGCTTCTTTGCTAAATATATGAAAATTATAGTGGAATCAATTAATTTTGACAATATTTTATTGCAAGAGCCTAATGTCTGTAAAAAACTGTAAGAACTGACCTCCTTGGGTCATGTCCAAACTTAAACTCCAGGGACTTACTTTGGGTAGTCATGGTTACTAACTAGAAGTTTATTGAAATTCTGATAAGCTGAAAAAGTCTAATTAAAGAAACATTTCTGTGATATCAATAATTACGGGATTGTGAGTTTGAATGTTTTGGTACACTCAAACTTTTGTTTGGTACTGTGTTCATTTTGAAGTCATGCTGCTGTAATAAAATACGAGTCATTTAATACTTTCTGCACATCTTTACCATCAGAGCAGTTTGTCTATTTCTGTGTTCTTGTGGATCATCATTAATGTTTATTTTTTAAAAAATATATATACATTCTGATTTGAGTGGAAAATCTTCAAACACACACATAACCTCAGCTTGTGTCAAACATTCCCCTGAAACTGTTTTTTTTAATTAAAATGTTTTTAAAATCCTGAATGGAAGTGGTCCATTTCATGTTTCTGTTTCCATGAGAACCGAGGAAGCCTTCTGGCTTCAGCTGTGAAATGTTTTCAAGACAATTCTTAAAACTGGGGAAGAATTTTTTGTGCTAGTAACCAGGTTGCATGTAGAACCTCAAAATGCAAAGAAATAAAAAGTAGAAACAGGAACCAAAGATAAAACTAAGTAAGCAAATGACTGAAGACTGCATAAAACCAGACAGTGATTGCATTTTCTGTAAGGCATTCTCTCTGTCCTCCCCTCCAGAAGGCAAGCCGCCTGTCTCTTTGTGCATCTCAAAATTTCTGAGTTTTTTTTTTTTTTTTGGTGGAAATTTTTTTCTCTTTTTTAAAAAATTTTTTATGTTGTCATACTAAGTCAAGAAGAAACAAAATAATTTCAGCCGCACTGAGGTGGAGGGGCCAACAGGCCCAGGTTTGGATGGTTCTCAGTAAAATCATCCTTTCAACATAGTTTTATGCACGTAAAATTGGTCCAACATTTAAATTTTTTGATGACATTTGGCCAAGACAAAAACTGCAGAAATTTTTCCGGGTGGGTTCTGGATGTTCACATTAGTTTGTCTTTATGTTTTTATTTCTGATCTCTGTGCAGATCATCCTGATCCTGAAACATTACCAGCATATTTATTTGAACAATAAATCATTATTGCAGTTATTAGAATATTTAAAGCCTGCTCATATCAGACACCCAGCAAAAAATTAAATGGCTCCAACATTCTCTTCTTCAAAAAGCTTAGATTGCTCTGGTTGGCCCCAGTGGCCTGGTGACACACTGCCCATGGCTCTGCATCCGATTGGTTCAAATAGTCATGAAACCAAACGAGGTGGAAAATTAAAAAAGAAAAAAAAAAAAAACTGCTAAATATTTTAAAGCCCTTTAAGGGCCCTCTCAGAGGTTGGTCCTCTGTTTTTGTCTGTCCTTGCGGCCCTCTGCCTTCCCGTCATCCTCTCTTCCCGTTGCCTTCTCTTGATCTCCCTGCACAGAAAGCTGTCCCATCCGCTCCGCCAGCGCTCTCAGCTGCTGCTCTTCATCAATGGAGCTCAACGAGGAAGACTCCGGTTTGTCAGCCACCACATTCTCTAAGCCTGTTGTGAAAACAATAAAAACCTTCTTATTTCAGCTCCAATTCAACCAGCAGTGAGGTTAAAGGGTTAATAGAGGTCATGATGACTTCCTGAAGGTGGAGTTTCAGAAAGAGCAGGAGTTTTTAAAGTGACACTGTAGCTTTCGAAGTCTAATTTCTTTTAAGTCACATTCGATATACACATAATTTTTATAACTCAAGTAACATAGTTGTTTGATTATACTATAAAATAGCACTTTGTGACTGAAATACATAATACTGTCCCTTTGACACTCTCACAGAAGGAGTGTGGGAAATGGTGCAGGCTGATGGCTTGTCCCGTCAGTTTGTCAGTTCCCAAAACTACATACAAAAAAACCTCACTTGTAATAGTGCATGTGGGGTCATTGCATGTAATAGCATGTGGGCCTGCTGGATGCTGTGGGTAAAACACTCAGCATCTAATGGACCCAACAGAAAGCTGGAGAACAAGCTGAACTGGCTCCGTCTCTGGACGGGTTGTTGGGTAAGACAAATCCAAGGCTGCCCTAGCACAATCTAGTGTGGCTAACTGTGTGTGTGTGTGTGTGTGTGTGTGTGTGTGTTTCTTACTTGGTGTTTTCTGTGCATCATCAGAAGTCTCTGAGGTTGGCTGAACTCTTCCTCGTTTCTTGCCTGCCTGTGCTTTGCCTCCTGTCCTCAGTGTGATATGAAGAGAAATGGCTTGAGGACCACTAAGGTCATCATCTCCATCATCATCATCATGGGCTCTGCTTTCATCAGAGTTCCTGAAGCAGCTGGAGTCATTCCAACCATCGTCACCAGTGGAGACTGATGGAGAAACATCTCTGTCCTCTTTGGTCAGGTTGGTCTTTGGAAGCACAGAAGTGCTGTCAGGTACACCGCCGGTCATGGCAGCGGTTGCTTTGGGAGGTTGGTCTGGCAACAGAGGGCGACCCCTGAAGGCCAGGTCTGGGTATTGCCACTGCAGTTCCATGTCTGACTGGTCTACGCTGGGCCGATGACGCCGAGGCTTTGGCTGAGGAACCGATAGAAGCCTGGACTCAGGCTGCTGTGACTCCTGGAAATAAAGGAACAGAACAGAGGTGAAGGTTTTTTTGTTTTTTTTTTAAATTTTAGAAGACGTCAAACCCATCTGGAAGAAATATTCCCCTCATCCCGATTTCGGAACCAGCCTCCAGTCCTACCTCTCTCTTATCCGACTCCTTCCTCTTCTCGTCGTTGTCTTTCCTTTGCTCCGCCACAGTCTGCTTTTCTGTGGGATCTACCAACTTAGAAGGCTGCTTACTTCTCTGGAGAACATCCAACCACTCCTGTAGAATCAGTCCAAATATAAGATCAGGTGTGATTAATCAGTCCACCTGGTTAGGATTCCATGGAATAATCTGTTGAAGGTTGAAGGCAGGAGAACCTGCCACACATTCCCAAGCCCCACTGCCATTGGGAATGTGTGGAATGTGAACAATGTGGTTGCTCTGGCAGGACTAGCTCTCGGACTTCGCCGAGACGAAGACGAGGATGGAAAGCTGAATGCAGCCAAATGGGACGCTGCACTTCAGAAGCCATTTTGATGGAGCTTCTCCGACTCTGTCCAAGTCACAGCAAATCAGTACAGAGACGCTCGCTCTATGCAGTGCTGACACTTAGGGTGGGGAGCAGGTAATTCAAGAATAGAAAAATGGCATCTTGTGTGGGAAATGGAGTCGCTGGCTGCCTTAGTAACGTGAGATTTATCATTACAGGGCACACAATATAGAGTAGAAAAAAAAATTTCAGAAGGGCACGTTTTTTATCCAGAGGAGATAAAAAGGGGGCCAGTACTCTAGCACCACCTAGTGTCTATCTGTACACATCCCTGACTGTAGGGGACACTTCTCTCAGCCATCAGGCACAAAATTATGGTCACTGAAATGGCTTATGTATGTGCATATTAGCATGGGTGATTCTAGACTGGGTCCAACAGGGACCAGTGTCCCTGTAGAACCGGCCCTGGGCCCTTAATCTGAACGGATTAAACTAAACCAATGTTTAAAACTGACATGGAACAGAAACGGTCACTAATTTCTCCCTTGGGCCCATTTTTCCACTTTACTTTTCTCTTAGTTTTTCTTCAACAATGAATCAAAGTGAAGGTGTTGCTATTATTATTATCATTATTGCCCTTTTGACTTCAGTCGAACTGAGACAGGATCCCAGTGGATCTGCTAGATCACGACTCTGAAACCTGCAGCTGCAGCTCTGGACTGGATCCCATCACATGCTGAACATGAGGTATTGATCTTTTGTTGGTTCATTCTTTGGTTCTGTGGTCCCGCCCGGCCCCCTCTGGTAAATCTGCTCTAAAAGAGCCACTGGATAAAAGAAATTCATTTTTGATTTCAGCAGTTAAAATAGTTTTGGTTGTAAATTGTTGTGGTCTAAGTTGTGAAAAAATGTTTTTGTCTCATGCATAAGATTCGTTTGTCTTGCTGCAAAGGATAATTTTTCTGTTGCACCGCTATTATTGTGAGGTTTGGGTGTGAGTATAAGAGGCTGCAAGACTTTAACTGAGCCATTTAGTTGTAATTATTTTATCTGTTAATTTAGAAGACAAAAGACTGTAATATTATTGACTGCGGACATGGGAAGTTTGGATCATCCTGGTCTTGGTGTGTTCTGGCTGGATTTCTCTGGGTGTCGACCTGGAAGCAGATACATCCCATTTCTGACCTGTGGTCCCAGTTGGTGCTCCAGCAGCAGATCCAGGAGGCGACAACATTCCAGTCTGGCCAGCAGCAGCTCAAATCCCAGCAGCAGAGCTCGATCTGCATCAGCATCAGAACTTAGTGTGAACTCACTGAAACACACCAGAGAGCAGAACGTTAACCACAGACTACTCACACTGCACAGAAAAAAGCATGGAATTATGGGAAAATATACTAGAAATATGATTTTTTAAGGTAATTTTACTGCACCTAAATTCTATAGAGTTCATTTACAACAAAAGATAGCAAAATAAAAATACTTAATTGGTCCAAATGAAGTTGCATCCAGTCCTGTTCAGCTAGAGTTAACACAAATATAAAACTAACCATGTGTGTGTTGCTCAGCGCTGCAGAAGCTGATAGAGATAATTTTTCTAAATTTGTTCTAATGCCATCACCTGAAGTTAACCCAACCTGTTCCAACTGTTCAGCAGCATTCTGACATACAGGCCTGTCACAATACGCAAATGAATCAATTAATCATGTGATAAATTAAAACAAGCTCAATAATTTACACTTGCATGATTTAGAATTTTCCTCTTTTCTCTCTGCCAAAAACTGGATGAAAAACAGTCTTTGGTCTGGTGCATTGGTCTCAACTACTGCTTTTTTTACAGGACAATATTGTTTACATACATTTCATAATTCATTTTATTTGTTGTTTCTATTGTTTTGTTTTGTTTTTTATTTTGGATATTTAAAATCCTCTTTGAGAACATGTTCTTGCATTGCATTATTGTGCCATTACTTGAAAATGATCTCAAAGTAACAATATTATTGTTTACCGCAACACCTTCTGGGACAATTTATCGTCTTTTACTTCATATAATGGATCATTCCATTCATTTAATAACTTTATTTTCTTATAATATCTGGGGATTATTTTAGACACCATTAAACAAAAGCCTTCCTTCCTTAGCAGATATCAGTACAATTGTCAAAAAGGATGAAAAGCATCTAAAAATACCACGTACTGAAAATACTATTCAGAAAACGCTAACTAGAAATCATTTTTTCCACCATCGTTTTGGCGCCCGCTCTGACGTGGAGCCCCCTTGTGTCGCATTTGGTGCAAACACATTGTAATTATACATGATCTTATTGGCTGATCAGATCAGCCACAAGCTGACAAAAACAACTGGAGATTTCTAAAGATAACAAGTTCAAGCTACTACTTTCAGTTTCCTGTTTGGATGAAGACGTGAGCAGTGATGCAGCTGTGTAGGTTCTAGCAACAAGCAGCAGACACAAACAGCTGAAGCTCAGCTACTGTTCATGATGCACAATAAAAGCCTCATGAAGAGAACCCAACGCTGAGCTGCTGGAGTTCAGGCAGCAGAGACCGAGTGTTAAGAGGAAGAACAGGAGGAAACAAGATGGCTACAAGGATGCCTTACACCTGCAGCATTTCTAGCGGGTGTGTGTTGTTTGTGTCGTCACCTCTGGGGGGCGTCGCTGCTGGGCCGGTAGCCCATACAGGCCAGAACAGCCTGGATAGTGGAGCTGCTGAGAACCGGCAGCAGGCAGTAAACGAAGGCACCCGTGAACGTCTGGAACAAACAGAAAAAAAAAAAAAGAAAAAAAAAACGGGAGTTCAGAACCTCTGGGATGTGACGTACAGCACTGTGCACAAGTTTTCACTCCCCATCACAGGAATGTTCAACCCACAAACCTTTTTTTGAATATTTTATTATACATTTTATTAATCCCAGAGGGAAATTCATATTTTGTCATTTTTTTCTATAAATGAAACTGAAAAGTGTAGCGTGCTCATTTGTATTCCCTCCAGAATAGGTTCTCTAAATTTAGCTTTTTTTTTCTTTTTTCTTTTCTTAAAATCTTCCCCACATATCTTCAGTTACATTTAGGTCTGGACTTTGACTAGGCCATTCTAACAATTGGATATGCTCTGATGTCCCATTGAAGCTGTGCCTGTATGTTTAGAGCTGCTGTACTGATGGAAGATGAGGCTCTGACCCAGTTTTCACCTAATATAACTTGTTGCATGTTGGTCAAACTTTTCCATTTTAGTTTGATCTGAGTGGGTCCCCAACATGACTCAGAGCAGCAGCTGATCCATGTTCTCTCCATAGTCAGATGATGGGATTAACTCTGGGAGATGTTCAGAGTTTGGAAAGTTGCTATAGAAGATATTCTGCTTTAAATGTCTCCAGTACCTTCTGCCTGCGTGGTTCCACTTTGCTCTCAATATACAGATACTTTAAGAGGCAGTATTATGTATCTTCCAGACAAATAGTGCAATCGATCAAATGTGACTGTGAAATTGAACCTCTGTCTCTTTAAAGACTTCTTGCTCTTTCTGAAACTGTCTTTCAGAAGGTCATCACAATAGTGCTGCTCTGTTAGCAGCAGGTGTGCAGTTCCACCAGGTGTTTGCTAGTTGCTGCTGGCTAGTCTGAAGGAGCCGTGAGGGAGAGTGCCAGAGGACGGCTGCTCTGTGAGGCAGAAGCACATAAGCTTGGAAACTGCAGCTCCAAGGAGGAGCTGCATCTTGGAGGCGGGGCTAGTTCCACCCAGGTGTTTTCCACAAATGAATGGTTGCCATAGAGATTAAAAGAGTCTTCAAACATGCAGGAAAGAATCAAGACAACACTCCAGGTATGTTTTTGAAGAGGGAATAACATTACAACGTGATGTAAAGCTCAAAAAGTCAATTTTATATGATAGTGCCCCTTTAAAATAAAATTGGTAGCAAATAAGACTGATCTGTGTGTATATTATTTTTACAAAAATAGAAGACAAGATATAATCGACATGTCTGTTACTGACTGGCTGAATTCTGAAGGGGTCTGGCTTTATAAAATTGTATGTGGAGGTATCTGAGTAAAGGGGGCTGAGTTCATATTTTCAACCAGTGAGAAGCCACGTGACAAATTACCTCGCTTCAACATTTCCTCAAGTTTCTCCTGAATTATTTATGTTAAAAAGTTAAAAAAGAAAAAAAAAAGAAAAAAAGAAAAGAAAAATCTCACAGAAGCTTTCAGGACCGTCCAAGCTGGACTGTTGCAGGTGAGAGCGCACCTTCAGAGACCGGATCTCCTTCTTCCAGGGCTGCAGGAACATGTTGATGCAGAGGCTCTCCAGCATCTCAGTGGCTTTGATGAAGGCTGCCAGGTGCTTCCTGCCGTCGGTGCCGACAACACACCTCTCCGTCACCGCCTGGCAGAACGGGAATAGCGTGAAAGTGTCTCTCAGCTCCGACGTCCTCAGCAGGAACTGGGCCGCCCTCTTCAGAAGCCCGGGGTCCCGACACGGCCGAACCTCGGCTCCGGGGCGGAGGAAGCAGCTCCGGTAGTCTTCAAAGAGATCCCGGCGGGACAACGAGCCCTCCTGCTCTTCGTCCTTCATGACCGACAGGCGGCTGGAGAGAGAGAGACGGGTTGCTGAGGAGGAAGTGGAGCTGCCTCAACAGAAGAGGAAGCGAAAGTCAGCGCGTGTGTTTTCTCCTGCTGTCAAAGTGATAGAACAGAACAGAATATACTTTATTGCAGCTTTACGCGGTGACCAAACACACAAATAAGCCATATTCGCAACGCGAGAGCCCCGCTCTTGTTTTAACTAGCCTGATTGTGGGCAGCAGGTGGTGTCCCACAATAACTGGTCAAACATGTTTTTTCTTCACGATTAATAAGTGAATTTTGTTATTGGGAAATACCCGTGTGATTATTTTTGTCTTTTACATGATCAAAAACAAAGATACCGTACTGTTTCCTTCTGTCCCTTTTCTATGATCGATAGTTCATCAAATGCCATGTGGCCACATGAGTTATATTTAAAAACTGTTAAGACTTTGACATTAAATTCCAGTGTGTTCCTACCTTCTGATAACAGCTATCAGCATGTGGCACCGTGTTACGCCCTGCTTACGTCACAACCAGCAATGAAGTGATCTAAAATGTCAGAGCCAATTAATTAAGGGTTACAGAAGCAACAGCGCCCCCCTGCGGTCACAATATCCTAAATTTGGAAAAATAATCGAACTTTTCACCACCTGTAGAGCAGAAGATGCGAGAAGGCTTCATCCAGAAGAATGACGACGAATGAAATAGTTTCTTTTTTTTCAACCTGTTGTTTAGTGTGTTCACCCAGTAACGTCACTAACTGTTGTTTGCTGTGGCAATCAGCTTTTGATGGCCGGCGGAGCGCAAAACCATTTTTTCATTCTTAATAATTAGGGAACGATGTTGTGCAACACCGAGTACGTGCAGCACCCTATGTAGTGCACACTTGAACAAATCGGGATTTCTTTTGACCATCTCTGTATTGAAATCTGTCCCTCTTTAGACTAATCAGACATGAACACTTCATAGACATTTTTTAAGATATAGTCACAGATTTATAAAATATTTACTGTCTCGAAAAACACAAACAAAAAAGACTATTATTAATGCTTTTTTTTTTTTTTTTTTACATTAGCATATTTTAGATCAGAGGTTCCCAAACTGTGGGGCGCGCCCCCTAAGGGGGGCGCCGTGTCATTGCAGGGGGGGCGCGGGAAGCCGTCTGGATGACAAAACAAAACAAAACATGAACACTGTATGCGCTGGGTTTTTACCCAACTCTCTGTTATTCCTATGTCAATTTGATACAGTAGAGGCTTCCACACTTCCCATATTTGTGTCCTCTGTCACTTTTATCAGCAGTTAAAACTGTTTAATCCGTTGTTAACATGTTGTAACCTGTTTTTCCGAGCCGCCTTTAAACGCAACATGAGCGCTACGACGCTCGCGCTGGGTTTACACCTGTGAAGGAGACCTGCTGCTGCTGTGCGGAGCGACGTAGGTTTATGTTAGAATCACGGCAGCAAACCAGCAAAACGCAAAGAACTTTTCTCAGTTTTTCCTCTCCAAACTAACCGACTGAGTTGAGTAAAGCTGTTGGATGCAGGTAATGTTAGCTAAAAGATGACTAGTTAATATTAATACAGAACCTTAAGCTTAACAAGTACCTTGTAGGCTACCGATGTTGGTGTCTATTTTTCAGCTACGTACATTCTTTTTGCCCCCAAAAAAGTCGATGTCCCCCCCAACTCCCGTCACAGGCGTCGTTTCAACCTGACAGCCATTTGTAATCCTTCTCATTTACTGAATGGGTCAGTATATTTGCATTTTATCAAATTTAACTGATTTTTAAAAAATGAAAACTAAAATATTTCTTGAGCACATTTAGTCAAAGATATTCCACCGTGTGTCAATTCCTGTCATTCCAAACTCCTGTCAGGAATTTTTATTTTGAAATTCCTGACAGGATGTACGTCATATACTGCGTTTCATTCGTGCTCGGAAAGCAGAACTTTCGGCGTTCATGAACGCTGCAGGGAAGTAACTTACTCCAGGTCGGCAGTTTGTCACCCACATTGAGCTCGCGCCCCAGTCCTGTCTCCTACTGTCAGTAACAGTATCACCAGAGTATGTGAGTACAGAATATGTAGAACAGTATAAGAAATTATCCTACTCACTGTCCTCAACTTTTAACGTCTGGACGGGTCAGACCGTTGTAGTCTGATTTCCGAGGTACATGGAATGCAGCATTGGTTTTGTTTCCGGGTGTGTGGAGTCGCGGGGCTCACGTTTCGATCATGATATTCTGAAGCTGAACACCAGATGAGTTTTGCATCTTCGAGCTGAAGAGCAGTTCTCCCGGACTTCGGCGTTGTTCCCATGGTGACAGGAGCAGGACTCCTCCAGGAGGCTACAGCAACAAGAAGCCCGCGTGGTTTTGTTCCAGTAAGAACAGAGCCATGAAATGTTGAAGCCATGAAATGTTGAAGCTTTAGTGAATCATGCTGTGTGAGAGGTTCAGAGAAGGTCTAGCCAGAACTAGGACAATACATATTATTTTTACAATTATGATGATGATGATTATTATTATCATCATTTAGAACTACAGTTTTATACAGAACCAGCAAAGAGGCCCAACCAAGTCCTAAGTCCAGATGCTGGTCAGAACATGAACTTACTGCTCTGATGTCAAATCCTGGTTTCCAGACAAACTGAACGTTTGGTTTTCTTTCATCGTAAGACAGACAACATCGTCCAAATCTACAGAAATAAATAAAAAAATAAACTTTTATTTATAGTTTGGAACCACTCCATCACAGGAAGTTCATCACTCTGACTGATTCTCAGCAGGTAAATAAAGCAGGTTTTAGTCTGGTCCTTACTCTGCGTTTCTCCTCCAGGCTCACATCTTCTCCAGACCAAGATGAAGAACCGAGGCGGAGGCTGGCTGGACTCTCGACTTAAACAAAGAGTGGAGCAGGTCCAAGTCCTGAAATGTGTCACTCAGATCAGTCACAGAAAGGACAGAAAATCGACCCATCCAATTCAGAAAGCTCCCACACAAAACCTTAACTAGAAGCACATGAGAAAAAAAAGGATGCAGAAAGGAGTTAAAGACAGAAATGCTGGACCTGGAATGTGTGTTATGTGAAAGGAAAACACGCTCTGAGTGGCTCAGTCCACTCTACCAGAGTAGAGAGGAAACCCATTCAGGCACACATAGAACATCCAACCCCTCATAGGCAGTACCAGGAACACCATGACTAGAACATTAAGAGTAAGACCAGTGGGTGGATTGACGCTCTGCTCACAAGTTAGGGATGTGAACAGTAATAACAGCTGGTACAGTCCGGACCACACTGGGGTATCCAAAGCTCCTGTTTGAAAAGCAGACATTTTGTGGCATTTGTTGTTCTGATGTGTCAAGAAATGTTCTGGATTTCTCCAGACAAACTGGAGTCCTTGAGGGTCAGAGTCCTTTTATAACTTCTAGACCCCAACAGCTGAACACCAACTATAAAGTCTTAAAAAAATGCAAACATTTTAAAAATACTTTTAAAATTTTTTTAAATGCTTAGCCTGGTGTGGGCACAAGTAAAGCCTGCTGGCCCACCAGGCTTATAAAACACTGGGGGAATCCCTACAGTAGACTCAGTTCGATTGGAAGCTAAAATTGCGACATTTGCTGCATTTTCAGCTGGTAAGGTTCGCAATCACACCTCCAAACAATCCAAAGTAATTGGAAAATGAGTTCCTCTCCTCACCTGTGGTGGCACTGCACCAAGAACCACTGAAGGAAGGAACACAAAGCCTCTGTAGAAGACATTAAACTTCCTTCTTCACAAGATGTAAACAAAAATGGAGTAGCATCACATTTTATTGTTGTAGGATTTCTCTTTTGTTTTTGGTAAAAGTCCATGAGCCACTTCTCCCAGTAGTTCTAGACTCACGTGTTTGTTTTGGCTCTCTTTACCCAGAATGCCCGTGTTCTAGTTCCCTTCCTCCTTTTGGAGCGATCTCTGGTTCGCTTGGCGTCCACATAGGCTTTCGAACAGCCTTAGAGTTCACTTCAACTGAACCGAGACCTAGGAAAAGTACATGAGAAAACCATGCAGTTCTCCTCACTTTCAGTTGACCTGTGTTTTCAGTACCTGGCCTCGAGCAGCAGTCAATATGTTGACCTGGCAGAGATGGCCCTGGACCTTCAAAAACAGTACAGGTGAGGATGCTCAGCTAATCTGATCTGAACTCTTCATAATTTCGCTAAGGTTGGATTACCATTGTTTAATTTAACAGTAATGACGGCTTTACAGTTGAAAAGCTCAGTCCCATCAGAGTTGAAGACCTTCGTTTGCACTGCCTCAGAATGGGCCTCTGCATGTTAGAACCGTAGTTTCTGAACTACCTGCTACCTGGACTGGTCAGCAGCTGAAACTGTTGATTCTGCTTTTAGAGTGGAGTATGGCAGAAGGAACAAGACAGCGTTCAGGATCCAGGTGGAGAAAGGTAGAAGGAAAAACCACAGCATGGTTTTCAGACTGATTATGCTTTAACAGCGATTTAACAGCAGAGTTATGAACTGATCACACACGCAAAGTCTCAAGATGAAGAGCTGTAATTCCTCCTGTCTGCATGCCTGTTGAAGTGTACGATGCAGTGAAAGAGGACGCGGACCTGAACGACCTGGAGAGCAAACACCTGGCTAAGAGAGCCAGGAGCAGCTGCAATGAAACTGGGTAACTGCACATCTCACACACCAATTTCTGTTTTTCTCTAATTATTTCGTACAAATAAGTAAAACAAAAATCCAGAAAGCAAGAATACATACATGAATATATTGAAACACAAACACAAAAAAAAACATGTTTTGCAACATGAACAAGTCATTTTAGCTCATCATACCTGTCCAAAAGGGACAAGTAGGAGTCATGAAACACAACTGGTCAAACACAACTACGAATACCTGAGAGTTCCTCTAGAAATGCTTAAAACTGCCTATTTTAATTGTTCAAATTCCAAATACATCTTAATAGGCATAAATACACACAGTGGAAACAGTCTTATTCTACAGCAGAAGCTAGTATCTACAGCCATCCTTATCCCCTGCTTCTGGGGGTACAGCCAATCAGCACTAAGGAAAATGAATGGTGCTCCCGGATAGGCTGCTATGCAGAGTAGCTTGGTTCATAGATAGTTCAGGTTCCCACACTGCATTTCTGTAGAATATTTTGGAAGAAATGCTCAAAAAGCCATCCAATGCAAACTGCCTGTTGATGCTGATTGTGTTCCCATTGTCCTGATTTTGAATTGACTGTATCAGTTCTGTATGAAAATGTTTGTATCCTCAACTAAAGGTTGGGGTCACAAATTTATAATTTTATTTTTTGGATCAGAATCTAGAAAGTTAGGGAAGCACTTGGCGTAGACCTGCCACTGGCGTAGAAGACCTGCCACTGGGGTAGACAATGTGTTCCTAAGCAATAGTAGATGTTAGGAGGAAGTTATCTGCAGCCAACGCAGGCCTTATAAAAGTCTCCCTAATGTTTCCACTGTGGTTACATTGTGCTGGGATTAGTTCTGGACTTACTGGGAAAATTCTCTGACTTCAGACTGAGTTTATTCCTGCCTGTGTGTTTGCAGGGACGGCAGCAGCTCAGACGAGTCATCAGAAAGCGATCAACAGGTTCTGGGCAACACGGTAATACATTGCTGAGAAGTTTTGAACACATAATCAGCTGTCCTGACCAAGTTTGTGTCTATATGCAGTAGACCAGCTCATCCAGCTGACCTTCCGTATGAGAGAGGAGCTAATTTGCTTCTACTGGACTTCAGGGATGGATAAAATCACATATAGCGAGGCGTTAGCAGTGTTACCTGGAAATTCACTCATCAGAACTATGTAGCCAACTTCTAGTCTCCAGTTCTGTATACCTTTAACTTGTTGATACCGATTTGAACCGACTCTGATATCTATGATACAGGAAGTGGTTAGGACTGCCTTCCTGTCACTGCGAATTATTTCTCTACCTTTTGAGCAGAGGCAATATCACACCACATATGTGTGACAGCAGTAAAACTGTGTTTTATCGTTTCATATCATAGACAATCTGATTTACAGTTAGCATTTCAAAAAGTGTTTAGCGTCTTATATTAGCGGTCAGCAAAGCTGTCTTTACTAAATCAGTCTTCTCTGGTAGTAATTCTCAGAGAACTTTAAAACGTACATTATCCCTAAGTTTTCCTAAAGACTAGTGCCAACATTTCCAAAGGTGTACATGTTTAAATCTCTGAATGTTAAACTAGATCAGCCTTATTATGGTGCACTCACTTCCATTCAGTTAGTTTATGTCCCGCCTGCTGTCATCCCAGGACTCTTTGACAAACGGATCTAATTCCCGTCTCCAATCAGTCCAACCATACATTACTTTGCCTAGAATCCATCATCCTTCTTATCCAAGTGTTTCCTACAGTCTCTTGTTTAAACGTGGAATCGGATGTTCTTGTGTTTTCATCCACAGCCCAACAGCTCTGTCACGGCACTGTACCGTAAGGGCCCTCCAGCAGCCAGCATGACCAACCCAGTTCCAGATGAAGGGACCCTGGTTTCCCCTGGAGGCTGGTTCATCGATAAGGGCAGAGGCCCTGCCACCAAGCCTGTCTTCATCGACCTCAGTAAAGACGAGTCGGTCGATACGGAAACCAATGTAAGTGAGAGCAGATGCCCTGAGGGCTCCCCTGGAGGTCTGGGGGCCCTGGTGCTCAGGGTCAATCAGTTGTTTTTAGGGAGAACAAATCAGACTGCTGTAGATCAGACGGAGACAAACATCATCAACAAACACTGAGAGCAAGTGATGAAATATCAGGATATTCTGAGAAGCAGAAGTTCTAAAATCCAGAATTGGATCATTTTTTAATCAAAGGAGCATTATTTAATTCATTATTTAATTTATTATTTGATGTTATTCCCTCATCAAAAACTGGGTTGTTGCTTTGACTTTTTTGTGAATGTTTGAGAAATCCTTTAATCTTGATGGCAACCATTCAGCTGTGCAAAACCTTCTCAGTTCCTGAGCTTCCACCTCACAGAGCAGCCCTCCCCCACTCAGCTCCTGCAGACTAGCCAGCAGCAATTAGTAAACACCTGGTGGAACTGCGTACCAGCTGAGCTCATTATACGAGCTACTTATGAGTGAAAAACTGGTAAAAACATTAAGGGTTAATAGAGGAGTCATGTTGTGATGACTTTCTGAAAGCAGGGTTTCAGAAAGCAGAGAGACGGAGGCCCAATCTTCATCTGGATCCCAGTTCTTAATGGTGGGGTCTGATTGGGGGACATGTCAGGAACACTTCAGGTTCCAGGTTAGATTCCACAGTAAAAGGAAACTTGGTTCTGAAACACACCTGTGGCCGATGCAGGGATGCTTTGGGTGGGTGATGGGAAGTGGCTCTGAGAAGGTAAAGAAAACTGAGCAAGCAGTGTGTGTTAGATTGACCTCCTGCTGTGTTCATGCCCCCGGCAGAGAGGTGCGTCCCACCTGGAGCCGGAGACCACTCAGAAGAAATCAAAGAAAAGGGCAAAGAGCTCGGCCGAGTATCGCAACGCAGACAAGAAAGGTACAAGCTAACCTGACTGATGGTGGCAGCATGATGCTTCTCACCCAGCTACAACATTTACACACTTATGTTATGAGGTGTGTCAATACTTCACTTTATCTTGGAATGTGTGGCTTGTTTTGTTAGATGTAAATATTTATTTCTTTTTAATTTCTCAGCCAAGTCCAAGTCTCCAGAGCTGCAGTTCCCCTATCTGAGGTTTGAGGATGTGGGGGGGAATGAGGAGATCCTGACGGTCAGTAACCCCCTCTTCCCCTCCTCTCCTTCAGCAGGGCTTCTGCTCTCCTTAACCTCATCATGGCTGTCATGTTGTACTGCAGGAGGTGTGTAAGCTGCTGGTCCATATGCGCCACCCTGAGGTGTACCAGCATCTGGGGATGGTTCCTCCCAGGGGCTTCCTCCTGCATGGGCCTCCCGGCTGTGGAAAGACCCTGCTGGCCCAGGCTGTGGCGGGGGTGAGCTCAGCACCAGGTGTATTGTTAGAACATCACCTTCCTCAAATAATCGTCTCGGTCACTTGTCAAACTCAAGGCCAAATCTGGTCCACTGTAGCTTTTTATGTGGCCCTCTAGACTCCAAATTACATCAATAAGTCTCTCCAGTTTTTTTCAAATCTGCAAAATTCAATCAAAATAAACAGCTTCATAAAAAAATTTCTGATTTTACTGCAAATCTTTCTCAAAATTGGTCAAAAACATTGGGTTTAAAATCACTTTTAACAACACACATTAGGGCAAATATTGTAAAAGTTCCTTGCAAACATTTCTAAATTAGAATCACAAAATCTATGATTTTGATTGCAAAAAAAAAAAAAATCCTGGAAGGACAGCTATTTATTAATATTTTAACAGTTTAATGGGTTTTATCAATACATTCTGGCACAACCGGCCCTTTAAGAACATTCAGATTTTTGATGTGGCCCAAAATGAAACTGAGTTTGACACTCAGTCTCAAACTGAGAGTCAGACTAGGCCGTTATTTTGGAAGGTGACCATAGACACGTCGAATGTTATTGTTTACACCCAGGAATTTTGCGCTTGCGCACAAGGCTGGAAGGCAAAAAGACTATTCTTTTACTTGCTATCCATTGCTGTGTTGCTGCGGTAGAACAACTCCGTTAACAAAATGAAACCTGGAGATGTAGGTATTATTAATTCAGTGCGGTGCGTCACAGCAAAGGGAAAAATAACGCAGAAAAAATGTTGAAGAATAACTCAAAACCACTTGTGTTCTTTTTTCTTTCTGTCTGCGTTGACTGTGCTACACACAGACTCGTTGCCATAGCAACTGACAACAATGCCACTGATTTATTGGGAATCAACACCAACAAACACTCAAACATTTCCCTCACAAAGAACAGAACATTCAGTCCATTATAGTTTTATGTTTTCAGGCTTGATGTTTATTTTGCAATTATTATTAATAAGTGATATACGAACACAGTGGTGGTAGATCAGCTCATTTAAATACCTGCTGACTGTTCCAGGAGCTGCAGATCCCCATGCTGAAGGTGTCCGCTCCAGAGCTGGTGTCCGGCGTGTCCGGAGAGTCGGAGCAAAAGCTGAGGGAGCTGTTTGACATAGCCGTGGTCAGTCCCCTGCAGGAACTGCACAGCCGGTGACCTCTGACCTCTGACCTCCACTCACTCCTCTGTCTTCGTCTGCAGACCTCCAGTCCATGCATTGTGTTCATAGATGAGATAGACGCCATCACGCCTAAAAGAGAGGTGGCTTCTAAAGACATGGAGCGGAGGATCGTAGCCCAACTGCTGACCTGCATGGACGGTACGATGCTGGCTTCCTTCTGTAAATGTAGAGCCAGTTCAGAACGATGACATAAATGTACTAAAAAATATTTATTTGATAATAAATAAATTATTATATTCTACCAGCTAATACTTTTGAATATAGTTCTAAAAATAAATGCAGGGATTTAATAGTTTTTAACTCTCTTGTTATAGAATAATTGTATTTCATTTCCACAATGCAGCTGGTTCTCTAATGAATGATTAGATTTATTATGCTAACATAACATCAGGCAAGTATAGGATTAGCAGGTTGGTTTGTTATCTGAAGTCAGGTGAGGGTCCTCATATAGAGTTTAGGTCAGGCATCCTGTGTATACTCCTTGAAGGTTAAAGTTAGACAGCAGATGAAGCTTTGACGCTCAGCATCCTCCATGATGCTTCCTGCTGAAAACATTCCAAGCCTGCTGGTAAGGGGCGCTACAGTCATCCTGCAGGCCACCAGGTTTTTGAGTTAAAAAATGCTTCAAATTGACAGAAAATTTCAAAATGCCTCTTGGTAATTACCAAGAGGCATTTTGAAATTTTCTGTGTTATTGGAAGACGTTATTAACTATATCTAAATGCCAACTATAAAGTCTTAAAAAAAAAGCCAAACAGTAAAAAAAATAAAAAATAAAATCTAAAATAAATAAGCCGGTGTATTGTAGGTCTACCAGGCCTATGATACACTGTGGAAACCTTCATGCTTTCTGTTCCCTTCCTTCCTCTAGACCTCAACAGCCTGACTGTGACAGCTCAGGTTCTGGTGATCGGCGCCACCAACAGGCCTGACTCATTGGACCCGGCCCTGCGGAGAGCCGGACGCTTCGACAGAGAGATCTGCCTGGGAATCCCCGATGAGGCCGCTCGGCTCGGGTAACAACCTGGCAACCAAGAGGCGGACTGGCAGCCGATTGGCTGATCTCCTTCATGATGGTGTGATGCTTTTTTTTTTTTTTGCTCTGCCAGGATCCTGAAGACATTGTGCAGGAAGCTGACGCTGCCGGAGGGCTTCGACTACCAGCTGCTGGCTCGGCTGACGCCGGGCTACGTGGGTGCCGACCTCATGGCTCTGTGCCGGGAAGCCGCAATGGCCGCGGTGAACCGGGTTCTGCTGGAAACCAGGCCGGCGCCTCCCACTCCGCCACAGAACTCTGCTGCAGAACCATCCGGAAGCACAGAGCCTGAGGCTGGAGGGGAAAAGCAGCAGGTAGAGGTAAGGCTGTCACAATGAGCGATAAATCAGTTAATCACACAATTAGCTAGAACAAGCTCACTAATTTCCATTTGCATTATTTATTGTTTTTCTTTTTTTCTCTCTATTCCTACCAAAAACGGGATATTTAAAATCTTTGAGAATGTGTTCTTGCATCTTACAATTCTGGTTTAGACCAACTTAAAATACTGAAAACTTTTGTCATCCAGTTTTTGGTAGAATGAAAAATAAAAACAATAAATCATGCAAATGGAAATTATTGAGATCGTTTTAATTTTTCATGCATTTATATGATTTATTTCTTATTGTGACAGGACAAAGTATTTTTCTTTCAATAACAAGTTCTTAAAAAGTTGTAAGCAACTTTTGGCCAAGGAGTCAGGTCATTTAAAACAGCAGCTGTGCAAAACCCTGGTTATATTTTCAATTGACAGTTATTTACATATTTTGTTTTTTATTAAAACATCGTCTATATTCAGTGTATTGTTGAAGACATAAAAACGCCAAAAGTGTTAAGAAACAAATGTGGCCCTTGACTGCCCTCAATGTGACATTTTTGCCCATAATGACATAAAGTTTGAGGTTGCGCTCTAACATCTGCTTGTGTCCTCCAGCCGGGGGAACTGGGTCGGCTGCTGGACCTGCTGAGGGCCACAGAGACACTGACGGAGCAGCAGCTGGCCGGCCTGTCCATCCTCATGTCCGACTTCCGGGACGCGCTGGTCCGAGTCCAGCCCTCGGCCAAGAGGGAGGGCTTCGCCACGGTGCCAGACGTCACCTGGGAGAACGTTGGAGCGCTGCAGAACATCAGGGAGGAGCTAACCATGGCCATACTGGTAAACAGCAACCGGACCAGTACAGAGCCCAATGAGCTGCTGCAGTTTGTTACTGGGACGTCCTCCACTAAGGGCATTATCGTTCAACTTAAAGTCCAAAAAAAGCAAACTGTGGTAAATTGTACAAAATACAGATATTAGGATCATAAAAGAGGTCAAAGTAACAGTACAGTACTCTGCTCAAAAACTTTTCAACAAAAACATGAACTCAAACTGAGACAGAGAGGAAACTGATCAGCCCAACACCTAAAAACCTAACTGAAACTAACAACAATACAAAGACCCTCCATGATCCTAAGTGGTGGTTTGACCCAGTCTGCCGGTTGTTTTGACCCGTTGGTTCTGACCCATTGGTTTTGCTGTGTCCTGCAGGCTCCGGTCCGCTCCCCAGAGCAGTTTAGGGCTCTGGGCCTCAGCGCTCCGTCTGGGGTCCTGCTGGCTGGACCCCCAGGCTGTGGGAAGACCCTGCTGGCCAAGGTTGGTGGTACAAGTCCTGCCATGTTTGACGTGTGTGAAGCTGTTTGGTGAGGTCATTTCCTCTTCCTGTTCTCTCTCTCTCTCGCTCTCTGCAGGCTGTGGCCAATGAGTCAGGTCTCAACTTCATCTCAGTGAAAGGTCCAGAGCTGCTCAACATGGTCAGTGTGGGACTCAGAGGAGCTTGATGCTGTGCTGTTACTGTGACAACCAGCTGTTGTAGATATAAAAAAAAAAGGAAGAGTACGTTTTTGCCACAAAAAAAAAAAAAAAAAAACCGCAGAGATTTTGAGATTAATCTGAGAAATTTTCTAGAAAATTCATGGAAATTTATGAGTTTTAGCAATGTTTTTACTTTTCAAGTCTGTATTATTAGAAAATTCCCCCCTTCCCCAGTCGTATGTTGCTGACCTCTGACCCCCGTGGTGTGTACAGTACGTGGGGGAGAGCGAGCGGGCCGTGCGACAGGTCTTCCAGAGAGGGAGCAACTCGGCTCCTTGCGTCATCTTCTTCGATGAGATCGACGCTCTGTGTCCTCGCCGGTCAGGCCATGAGGTGAGGAAGAGGAGCTAACTTACCATCATCATCATCATCATCATCATCACAGCAGCTGGGAGGAAACTGAATCATTTGGTTTCTTACCTGAAAATGTTACCGTGTAGCTTTCTGCCTGGACCGTGACGTCTCAGCAGGAGTCGGTGGTTATGTCTCATGAATGCTAAGCTAGCTCATAGCTGTTCAGAACTTCACTTTCTCCTTTCTGTCAGCAAACAGCTTTAGAAGACTGTTTATGTTGCACGTGTATGATCTGTTCTCTGCTGCCGTGTTGCTGACGGACGTTGCCTGTGTTCAGTCAGGAGCCAGTGTGCGGGTCGTTAATCAGCTGCTGACGGAGATGGATGGCCTGGAGACACGGAGACAGGTCTTCATCATGGCTGCCACCAACAGGCCGGGTACGCTGCTCCTTCCATCATGGGTCCAGGTCGGCCTCAGGCCTTAGTGCTGAAGGAAGTGGATAACTATCTAGTATCACCATCTGTACAGCACATACGCTATGCAGAGGTCAAGGGTTATGACCCAGTAACATTACTTCATCTCATGTTACACCATGCAGACGTTCAGTCTGCACTGATGAAGATTCACTTGTTCATTCTCTACTGGAAGGCGCTTGACTGCATATGGAACAAAGAGCTTTACACTAAGGTTATTGCAGTTAACTAAAACAAATGAAATTGATGTTCCACAAAATGAACTTAATTTCTTCAGACTGAGCCCCACATGGTGCAGGTTGTTTGTGTGTCTTAGTTTCGGTCTGTGCCTTAGCTGGAGGAAGTAGGTAGAAAGATGTTAAGCAATGTTCCTTTCCTGCTGTTTTAACCTGCAAACCGTGTTTTGTTTTTTTCCAGATATCATTGACCCGGCCATCCTGAGGCCAGGGCGTCTAGATAAGACCTTATATGTTGGGCTCCCGTGTGCGGCAGATCGTCACGCCATCCTGCTCACCATTACTAAGGTAATCTGACTTAACAGGAGATGCAGAGCATCTCCAAGACGACTGATGACCAGCTGCACTGAGGACAGCACGGCCAGCTGACGTGTTTCTCAGACAACTTGGTTTAATTGCTGGAAGACAGTTTAAAATAAAACATTTAAGTGGGAAATAAACAAAAAACAAAGAAACCTCCAGTAGGATCCAATACCTTGTCTGTTAAAGTGTTCACAATATGTCAGATCAAACCTATAACATTTAATGTTTTAGATTGTAGTTTTATGAGGCAGCAGCACAAAACAGACCACGATGGTGAAGCTGAATGAAAACAACACATTGTTTTCTATTGTTCTGTTTTTTATGCAAACTAGATTCCCGATGCTGTTGGACTGCTGGGGTCTAGAACCTTTCAACACTAAACTACAGATTAGTGTTGTTGTCTTGGAGATTTGCATCAGAATGTTTGGTTCTCTGTGGTTCCTCAGCTGTTTTCTGTCTGCTGCAGGGCGGCACCAGGCCTCAGTTGGAGCAAGACGTCCGTCTGGAGGAGATTGCTTTTGACGAACGCTGCAACTCCTTTTCGTAAGTTCCTGCTGCGTGAAGAACCACCCTTCCTGCACCGGCTGTCAATCTGTCAGAAGATTCGTTCAGATCAGGTTTTCCTGAAAACTTTTGCTTTCGTGTGTGTGTGTGTGTGTGTGTTGCAGTGGAGCTGACCTGACGGCATTGGTGAGGGAAGCATCTGTAAATGCCCTGAAGGCCTTCATGAAGTCTCAGCACCATGGTAACCGCTCACCTCCTCTGTGTGCAGCTGATCACTGTTGTACTGCAAAACACTGAATAGTCTAGTTTCTACTGCAGATATCTTAGAACTAACTTACAAGTAACTTTTCAGTGAGCTATAGAAGCTTGTTTTAAATAAAAGTTCCACTGGCAGATTATTTCACTTCTAGTGTTTTTTTTCATCCATATTAAGCAATTTTTGACTTAGACAATCTTGCTTAAAAGTTACTTGCAAGTTAGTTTTGTCCTATTTGAAGTGTACCAGGATATTTGCACTAGAAACCAGACTAAAAATACTTAGTTTTCTTTTTTTAATTATTATTTTTGTTCAGTCAGAAATATAGAGTTGGTATCTAAAAAGCAGAAATTTCCTCTGATCATTTGCTGTCCCCTTTTTTTTCTTATTTATATGAACAAGGTTGTAAGCCTGCCAACTTAAAAATGGTTGAGAAAGCAAACCTGTCACTATATCAGTTCATACATATGTATTATTTAGGACATGAGGACACAAATAGGCTGATTGATACAAGTCTACAAAGTCTGACCAATTAGGGAAGATTTAGTGATTTTTTTTTGTTTGAAGTGTATTTATTATAAGTTGTATGAATCTGATCCTTTATGCACACTTTTGTGGAATTCTGGTTTAGTATCTAAGAGGTCTTGTTTAATTACCACGTACTTTGCTCTGGTTGGTGATGCTCTGTTTCTACAGATTTTTCTGGAAAGCCTCCTTTTCTTTAAACCGTGATGAAAGCTCATCCTAAAACAACCCGTTCTGTTTGAAGCCGTTGTGTTGCGGCAGAGTTCTGTCTCTGAGCTCCTGTTCTCCCCTCTGCCTGCAGATCACACGCATCCTACCAGCTGCACAGCTGCCATCAAGGTCAGCAGACAGAACTTTGAGGACGCCTTCAAGACCGTCCGACCGTCTGTGTCCAAAAAGGTGAGAAAGTAACGTCTGGGTGATCGCTGCTGGGTTGGGACGTTACTCTGCTGGAGCCGTCTGGAAACTGGCGACCATGTTTTAGCTCAACAGGTAGATGTTGTTGAGTTGTTGAGATCTGAATTATTTTTTTATTTAGACTAATTCAAATATTAAATAGAAAAAAATTCAGGTGAATGTTGCGGTCTGGATTTTTACTAAACAATCTAAAATTGAACTTTCTTCTTCTTTTTTTTTTTTTTTTAATTCTAAAATGAAATAGGCTGGCCTGTTGAATGTTGTCCACTCACTACTCATACTTACCTCACACAACCACGTCCTGATGGCGACTGTATGTTGTCTTTGCAGGACCAGCTGATGTATGAGCAGCTCAGAGAGTCTCTCAGCAGATGACCAACGAACCGCAGACAGATGTCACAACAATTATGTATTTGCATATCTTTGTGGAAGTATTATTACACACATTCTTTTTTTTTTTTTTTATAAAATATGTGACAAACTTCTCCACTTCTGCTTCATTTTATCAGATTATCAGTCAAAGTCACGTTACGCCAGCCCCCACTGTGCTGTACATGTAGCCTGAGGAACGCAAGCAACAGTACATTATTCTAACAATTTAAACTATTTACAATTAGGCTCATATGTTACTTACAACCAGCAGGCGGCACAGATCGTCTCTCTTCGCCCAGCACTTTGTGTCATTTGCAGATGTCGGAGCAGAGGTTTTATTTTCAGTACTGCCTCCAGTTCAGCCTGCTGCACTTTTTATTTCTGATGGCTTAGTTCACCACCTGCTTTAATGACTGAAACTACATGCTCATTTTGCTGCCAATTGTGACAAAAATAAGAAATAATTTTATTCCGTTTGTCCTTTGCGCCCTAAATATAAATTCCTTTTTTTTTTTTTTTTTTTTAAATCAAAACCAATTGTTCACCATGGATATA